>NC_092054.1:30698497-31004941 GCF_003086295.3 Arachis hypogaea
GAACTTCACACCCTCATTGCCATATCCCCAAAGGTTCAACAAAGAAGCAAAGGATCAACACTTTCATAAGTTCCTTGAGACTTTCAAGAAGCTGGAGATAAACATCCCTTTGGCTGAGGCATTAGAGCAAATGCCTCTATATGCAAAATTCCTGAAAATCTCATCAATAAGAAGAGAAGCTGGCACGAGAAAGAAACGATATTGCTCACTGAAGAATGCAGGGCATTAATTCAAAAGAGGCTTCCACCCAAACCTGAAGACCTTGGAAGTTTCTTTCTGCCTTGTACCATTGGAAGATTGAGAATCAACAAGGCAATGTGTGATTTAGGGGCAAGTATCAACCTAATACCCTCTTCTTTAGTGAAAAAGCTTTGTATAGAGGAAGTGAAGCCAATACAAATGTCTCTGGAACTAGTGGATAAGTCAGTGATATATCCCAGGGGTGTAATTAAAAACCTTCTAGTTAAGGTGGACAAATTCATATTTCCTGCAGACTTTGTGGTCTTAGACTCAGATGAGGATGAAGGTGATTCTATCATACTTGGAAGACCATTCTTGGCTATAGCTAGGGCCATTATAGATATAGAGCAAGGAGAGCTGACCTTCAGAATGCATGATGGAAGCATCACTCTGAATGTATTTCCAGAAACATAGCTCATTGATGAAAAGAAGAATTGCATGGAAACTGACAAGGAAGACTTGCAATGGAAGGAAGGAAGCAATAAGACAACCAATAATCACCTTCCAAAGCAAGAAACAGACAACACAGCAAGAAGAAAAGAGAATTAGATGATGCAGAGTGATGAAGGAACTCAAGAAAAAATTGAAGTGTTGACCACTAAGAAGGAAAATCCCAAAACAAAGTCCACTGTCAAAGAAGAAAGATCAACAAAAAGAAGAAAGAAAAGCAAGAAAAAGACTCAGAAGGGGTGGAAGAACAAGAAAATCCCAACTGAGGGGTTCTCCAAGGGTGATGAAGTACAGTTGATCTATCAACAGTTAGGAACAAGCCAACAAGCCAATGATTACTACACAGTTTGCAAAATACTCTCACTTGAGCATGCTGAAATTGAGCATCAAGGAACAAAAAGGAAGCTCACAGTGAGGGGGGACAAGCTGAGACACTGCAGTCGTCAACCACCCTAAAGGGGGCCAATGTCAAGCTAGTGACAATAAAAGAGTGCTTGTTGGGAGGCAACCCAACTTGAGGTAGTTTTGTTTTCATAGCTATTTTAATAAAAAGTTAATTAGCTTTATCTATATTGCAAGGAGCTAACTTTGGTGTTGCGCACCAAAACAACTTAAGGGAGAATGAAGAATTCTAAGTTTGGTGTTCTACCAAAATCTCAATTAAAAGCACATTCTCACTTTCTACATAAAAAGTTGCTACCTCCAAGCAATCAGAGAAGTTACTTAACCAGAGTCCATTTTCTAGTCTTTAGTTTTATTGTCTTTAACAAAGATATGAGGGTTTCACATATAGTTATTTTGATGCATGAGAGAGGTGGCAAGGAACTAAGTTTGGTGTTCACACACCAAAGTAAGTTCAAAAGCCTACAAGAAAATTCTGCACACTAACCAGTTACCTAAGGGCTTGAGAGACAAGCAACTTCCATGAACTTTGCAGGAATTCAATCACTCTCTTGGAAGGGCTACATACCATCAGCTGAGAGTAAGAAGAAGAAACCACCAAGAGGTTGTATTGTCACTTAATTCTATCAGCATTGAACTGTTCTAATTTGGAAGTTTGAATGTAACCATCGCAACAGTAACTGTTAGTTCAGTCATTTTGCATCTTGAATGTTCTAGTTGAAATGAGTATGTTAGTTTAAGTGTGTGCTTGTGTGTTCACTTTCACTTGATTAAATGCATGCTTTGTCCCCTGTGCCTTTTTAATTCAATAAAAGAGAAATGTTTGAATTAAGAAGTAAATGTCCAATGTTGCAAAAGTAAGAATGAAAGTCAGTGGTGGTATTTGTTGATTTAATGTATGGTTCATAAAATAAATGCTGCATAATGATATGTTCTTTGAAGTGTGAATTGGTTTGTTGTTATGAAGGCTTGTACCATTTAGGATCCCTTGAGAATGAAATAACAGAAAGAAAAAGGAAGAGAAAAAGCCAAAAGTGGCAAAGAAAATAAACAATAAGGCTAGGCACCAATAACTTGGACCCTAGGACACATACCTGTGGTGTTTTTGTATTAGGATATGCTTGGACAAGTTCTGAGGAGTATTTCAAAACTTGACAACTTAGATCAACTGATTTGGGATTGCCAACTGAAAGTCCATAATAAAGAGCAATTATCAACACTTGGACATTATTAACTCAAGCTCACCTAAGTTACCATCCCAAGCCAAGAACACAAAAATCTACTCTAACATCCTTCCAAGCATTTAATCAAACACTTGGAAGGCATAAAATGAAAGCAAGATAAGATTGAAAGAAGAATATTAAATCTACAACTACTAATTGCAAGAAATTAATAACAACAAAACAATTAAACAATAAAAGAAATCAAACATAAATTGCATTAAAGAGAACTAAAAGGAACAAGAGTGCATCAACAACAAAGTAAAGAAATACAAAGAGCAAAATACTAAACTAGGAAGGTAAAGGTAAAGGAATAAGAATTTGTAAAGAAAAAGTAAATCAAAGCATGAATTAAACCTAGATCTAAGAAATTCTAATCTACATCTAACCTAATTCTAGAGAGAAGAGAGAGCCTCTCTCTCTAGAAACTAACTAAAGCATCATGGAAAACTAAACTATGTGCTCCCCCCTTTACTCCTCTTGAATTCTGCATGTAATAGGCTCAGAAAATAAGTTGGATTTGGGCTTGGAAAGCTCAGAAATCGCCCCAACGAATTCACTTTAATGAGGTCACGTGCGAGCTGCGACGCGTACGTATGGGTCACGCATACGCGTCATTTGGCATTTTTACTTCCCACGCATACGTGTCATGTTACGCGTACGTGTCACCATGCGACTTCATATTCACGCGTGCACGTCGTTCCTCACGTGCGTGTCGATAAATGCACTCCAAATCCTTGATTTTCCATGAGTTCTCCACTTTGCATGCTTTTCTCTTCACTCCTTTGATCCATTCCTAGCCTTTTCAACCTGAATTCACTAACAAACACATCAAGGCATCTAGTGGAATCAAAGGTGAATTAAAATTAGCAAATTAAAGACCTAAAAAGCATGTTTTCACACTTAAGCACAAATTAAGGGAGAATTACAAAACCATGCTATTTCATTGAATAAATGTGGGAAAAGTTGATAAAATCCACTCAATTCAGCATAAAATGTACCACGAAATAGTGGTGCATCAAATCTCCCCACACTTAAACCAAGCATGCCCTCATGCTAAAATCAAGAAAGAAACAAAGGATATTAACATTTATTCAATATAAACTACCTAAATGCAACCTGTCTAAATACAACTATCTAAATGAATGCAATTGCTTGGTCAAAATAAATTAACTTCTAAGAAAACATATATAAGCATAAGGGCTAAGGGTATTAACAACCAAGCCAAACCCACAATTGAATTGAGTTATTAAAAGATTTTACAAACTTGCAAGAAAAGAGATGATCATGGTGAAAACATGTAATTGAGCAATCGAACCCTCACCGGATGTGTATCCGTTCTAGTCACTCAAGTGTATAGGGTTGATTCACTCAATTCTCCCCTAATCATGCTTTCCAAGATTTATTTTTCATCTAACAATCAACAATTATTTCATGCATGCATACAATCATTATGAGGACTTTCCATAGGTTGTAATGGGGCTAGGGTCAAGGTAGGATGCATATAGTTAAGTGGACTAGAATTTGAATCTTTGATTAACTTAAGCTTTCCACCTAACCTATATAACAACAAATACAATTTCGAAGCTAACCTAACTACCCATTCTTCACTTTTTCACACACTCATGCATTCTTCTTTTTTGTCACCAAACATATGCATTGATATTATTGAACTCTACTTTGGGGCATTTTGTCCCCTTTTATTGCTTTTCTTTTTTCTTTCTTTTTCTATTTTTTTTCTTTTTCTACATATATTTTTTTTCCTTTGTATTATTTTCTTTTCAAACTAAAATATACACAAGAGCATCAATGCATATGGTTTTACATTTAATTAACACATGAGTATGTACCTAATTCCCAATATTTTCAATAGAAATACAAAACTACCATTTTCTCAACCAATGTCCCAAGTTTTCCCACACTTGAATGATACACACTCACTAGGCTAAGCTAATCAAAGATCTAAATTAAGGACATTTATTATTTTTCGCTTCAAGGCTTTTAATGTGCTAAAATTAAGAACAAAGAGGGTTAATCGTAGGCTCAAAATTGGCTAACAATGGAAGATAAAAGGTAAGGCTATTTGGGTAAGTGAGCTAATTGAAACAACGGCCTCAATCATATAAATGTATGTATACATGGAATAATGGACATAAAGAATCAAACAAATCAAAGATTATAATCATAGAAAGAGAATAATCACACACAAGAAGTAAAATAGTGGTTATAAGATGTAACCACACAATTAGGCTCAAAACTCACAAGGTTGTGTTCTTAGCTCAAAAATCATGTTCCACAATGTATAATTCAAGCAAGTTCAATAAAAAATTTTTACTCAAATCAATTGGGATGTCAATGCCCTATAGATAAATTTCTTGAAAAATTTCATTATTTTGACTAAGTTTATTATATATATATATATATATATATGTGCAAAACAAGAAAATGCAACAAAAAATCCTAAAAGACCTAAAAATGAAATGAAAAAGTGATGGGATTAAGAAATTGTCACCCAAAATCGCCGACTGGTCGAACGACCTCCCCACACTTAAAAGTTTGCACCGTCCTCGGTGCATCCAAAGATGAGCAAGGGGGTATGGCGACTACACGGGTTGCCACCTTCAGCTGGTAGGTCAACCGGTTGCTGCGTGCTCTTTCTCCCGCTTTCGATATTGCTTATGGTGCATCCTCCACAAAAAATAAAAACCAGATAAGAAAACAAGTAAATGCAAAAGCAAGGAAGCATATATTTTTGGAATGAGGTAATAATCACTAGAATGAAGTGAGTGACCCAATGTGTGACATGGGTAAAAGTAAATGTGCATTCTAAGTTGCGCACGATTTAGAACACACACGCTAACATAAAAAGCTATGTCACAGTTACGCGAAAGGAACATGCACTTCACTCATTCTAGTGTGCTTGAGATGCTCTAAACTCGTAGGTTAAGACAACCAAACAAGCAATAAAGAAGCATGAAAACATTCAAGCAAAAAATATATGGATGCATATGATCAAGAAATACAATGCATTAAGATAAATACACAACATCTATCAAGAAATTGCCTACTCAAAGAAAAGGGTTCAAAACACATGGTACCCAAATCATGTAATTCAAAAAGGTTTAAGAACCTTGAAGGCAATGTCACATGTACTTGGTATCCAGAAACATTAAGCATTAGAAGCTCAAAACCAAGTGGCAAATTGTACCATCAACAAAGAATCCAACAATGAATAATAAAAACAATTATGCTAAAATAGCATTCAGTTAATAATAAGCAGCAATAAACAGCAAATAAAATTAATAATCCAACACTTATTATGAAAAACAGAAAATTAAACAAAAATCAAACTAACCAAACAACTAACTAACCAAACTAACTAGTGGTTGATGGTGTATGGTAGTGTTGGATGATGGTTGAAGAAGGGAAAGAAAAGAGAAGAGAGGAAAGAGAAGGAAAGAATAGAAAAGAGGAGAAGAAAAGAAGAGTGGTGAGGAAGTGCAATCCACGCGTAAGCGTGGGGTAAGGTGAAATGGGAGCGACACGTACGCGTGAAATGACGCGTACGCATGGACAGAGTTGTGCCTCGCGCACAAAGTTGGCATGAAGTAGGCACAACTCTCCGGATTTTGTATGGGAGGTGGAAATTTTGAATCCACGCATGCGCGAAGGTGACGCGTGCGCGTGGATGGTGGAAAAGCTTAGGGTCACGCGAACGCGTGGGTGATGTGTGCGCGTGGGTTGGTGCTCTGTTTTTCAAAATTTTTCAAGTTCTTGCACCAAACCAAGCATTCCAAACCTCCAAACAGCTACCAAAATACCATAAAACCTTATTTAACATAACAAACTACCAAATAAACTCAACAAACTAAACAAAACATGAAATTTAACTAATTCTACCAATATTTACAAAGGAGAAAAAGGAAAGATGCTACCATGGTGGGGTGTTTTTCACCTAACACTTTTATTTATTGTCCTTAAGTTGGACTTATGGGAAGCTCCTGCTCATCAAGGTGGCTTGTGCTTGAATCCATCCTTAAATATCCACCAATGCTTGAGTCTCCAATAAGCTCCATTCTTCAAATTTAATACCTCCAAACCTTGATGGAGTTTCGCACAAGCTAAGGGCTCCCAAAATTGATCCTCATGTATTCCCGGATCCCATATCTTATTTCTACACCCGTCTTCAAGTTGATTATCATTAATCCATCCGGGTGCCATAATCTTGGAATTCTCACTCAAGCGACCAAACATCATCCTAGACCCACCTAATTGAGCACTAGTCCAACCTTTGTATCTCATCTTTGATGTGTCAACCAAAATGAGCCTTAATTTACAACGCCAACTACGAAACATCCTTCTCTTACGCTTTATCCCGCAAAGTTCCCTAAGTTGACCATCCGTTTTAAGCAAGCCATATTCGAGTGGGACAATAAAGCTAATAGAAATTACTTTTACCCACTCAAGTGTAGAAGTAGATGACAACCTAGGCAAAGAAGCTTCCAAGGATCTTGACAAAGCGTATTCAACTCTCGTCCTTCTTTTTTTAAGGACCTCTACCTCTTCACAAGATTTCTCAATTTCAATCATTTGTTCATCAATTTCATCCAACTCTTCTCCATCGCTCAAATCATAAATGGGAGGATGAGAGAAATCTACCTCCACATTGCTTTCTATTTCACCGGGAGAAGGTTCTTCAAGTTCAAAGAATTCACCACCAAGAAGGTTTAACGCATGATCTTCATCACCAAGGGAACTCACTTCTTGCTCTAGTCCTTCCAATTCTTTGTTCAAAAATTGTTTTGGGGGTTGTGCGCTTTCCTCCTCAACATCAAATTTAATCTTCTTGGAGGGATTTTCTATGACTCTAGATTTCCATGGAGGTTCTACATTTCCTAAGTCTTTAACCACTTCTTCTTTTTCTTCAATGATCATAGGTTTCTCCAATTGTTCTAACACAAAGCAACATTTCTCATTTTCCACCAGATTTTCCAATCTCTCCTTCATGCTATGCTCTTCATTTGATTCTCCACATGTAGCCATGGGAGTTCCTTGAGCGTTCAAACATTGGAAGGCTAATCAATTTGCTACCTCGTCCAAGGTGGCCGTGAACTCTAGTACCTCCCATTGCATTTCTCTTTGCCCTTGAAGCATAAGACTAAGGGTGTCATCTATTGGAGATTGGGGTGGATAGGAGGGTTCATTATTTTGGAGAAAGAGTTTATTATAGGAAGATGGTTCTTCTTGGTAAGGGTATGGGGGTGGTGTATATGAAATGTATGGTTCTTGGGAGTATTGATGTTAGAATTGTGATGGCTCTATGGATTTTCTTACATAATGGTCACAAGGATGAGGTAAGGGTGATTGGCTATATGATGGATGAGGGTCATAGGAAGGTATTTGGTAAAAAGGAGCTTGTGAGTATGGTTGTTTAAAACTATGTTGATGAGGTGGTTCATAGGAATGTGGTGGTGGTTGTTGACAAATACAATAAAGATTACCACATCCATTAGATTGATATGCATAAGGAGTGAAATTATACCTATAAGAGACCGGAGGAAGTTGTTGCCAAGAAGGTTGAGCATATGCTTGAGGCTCCTCCCACCTTTGATTGTTCCATCCTTGATGCACATTCTCATTGAAATTCCTATTTCTTACAACATAGTTGTAACCAAACTAATAGCCAAAAGGATGAGAATTCATAGTAGCAAAAGAAAATGAAAACAAAATCTCATAAGAAACAAGAAAACCAAATCCTAAAACTAGCAAAAGATAACAAGCAATCCAAAAATCAAACTATTCACAATATTAACATATGTACAATAACCAATAACATAACACCATTGTAATTTTCCGACAACAGTGCCATTTTGATGAACGGAAACTGTCTATCGGTAAAGAATTTCACAAATGAAATCTCGTTGCAAGTATAGTTCTAAACCAACAAACAATTCCTCAATCAAAAATTTGTTTATCACAAGTACAAACCCCAATAAAAATAAAAATCGAAGTATTCAAACCTCGGGTCGTCTCTCAAAAAATTGCAGAGAAGTGTTCATGTTATTAGTTATAGGACAAGTATTTTTGGGGTTTTGAATAAGAGACAAGAAACTTAAATGACAATAAGGTAAAGGAACTCAAATAATAAAGAGGTCTTGGCAAGGGTTGATGGTTAAGGATCTTTATCCTTGTTACTAACCACAATATGATAATTACAAGGATCAATCCCATTAAGTCATTCTCTAACAAGTGAAGAAAAGTCAAATGAGCTACATCAATCCTAATCCATAAATCCTAGCCACCTCACTAATTAGCTTAGTGGAAGCTAGAGTCAATGAACACCAATTATCAACACTTGGACATTAGTAACTCAAGCTCACCTAAGTTACCATCCCAAGCCAAGAACACAAAAATCTACTCTAACATCCTTCCAAGCATTTAATCAAACACTTGGAAGGCATAAAATGAAAGCAAGATAAGATTGAAAGAAGAATATTAAATCTACAACTACTAATTACAAGAAATTAATAACAATAAAACAATTAAACAATAAAAGAAATCAAACATAAATTGCATTAAAGAGAACTAAAAGGAACAAGAGTACATCAACAACAAAGTAAAGAAATACAAAGAGCAAAATACTAAACTAGGAAGGTAAAGGTAAAGGAACAAGAATTTATAAAGGAAAAGTAAATCAAAGCATGAATTAAACCTAGATCTAAGAAATCCTAATGTACATCTAACCTAATTCTAGAGAGAAGAGAGAGCCTCTCTCTCTAGAAACTAACTAAAGCATCATGAAAAACTAAACTACGTGCTCCCCCCTTTAGTCCTCTTGAATTCTGCATGTAATAGGCTCAGAAAATGAGTTGGATTTGGGCTTGGGAAGCTCAGAAATCACCCCCAGGGAATTCACTTTAATGAGGACATGTGCAGGCTGCGACGCGTACGCATGGGTCACGCGTATGCGTCATTTGGCATTTTTACTTCCCACGCGTACGCGTCATGTCATGCGTACGCGTCGCCATGCGACTTCATATTCACGCGTGCGCGTCGATGAATGAACTCCAAATCCTTGATTTTCCATGAGTTCTCCACTTTGCATGCTTTTCTCTTCACTCCTTTGATCAATTCCTAGCCTTTTCAACCTGAATTAACTAACAAACACATCAAGGCATCTAGTGGAATCAAATGTGAATTAAAATTAGCAAATTAAAGGCCTAAAAAGTATGTTTTCACACTTAAGCACAAATTAAGAGAGAATTACAAAGCCATGCTATTTCATTGAATGAATGTGAAAAAAGTTGATAAAATCTACTCAATTCAGCATAAAATGTACCACGAAATAGTGGTGCATTATTTGCCATCCTAAACCATATATGTTGCAATGATTGAATGACAGTAGTGAGATCAAAGTTGACAAGCAGGTGACAATTGCATTCTCTATTGGTAAATATGTTGATGAGGTATTGTGTGATGTAGTGCCAATGCAAGCTTCTCATTTATTACTGGGGAGATCTTAGTAGTTCAATCGTTGAGCATTCTATGATAGTTACACGAATCGGTTCTCCTTTGATTTTAATGGTTGTAAAATCACTCTTGTTCCATAATCATCTAAGGAGGTTTATCTTGACTAGTTGAAACTTTAACAGACTACCAAAGAGAAAATAGAATGTGAGATCACAGAAAAATCAGAGAGAAAAGAGGCTATGAGAGAAAAGAATATAGTAAAAGGCCCAAAGGTGAGTGAAAAGAAAGAAAATAGTATATGTCATGAGAATAGTGCGCATATAGAAAAAAACGAGAGAGTTAAGAGTAAATTGTGTTTGTTTGCAAAAGTGAAAAATTTAAAGAGTGTTTTCATAGGCAAGAAAGTTTTGTTTTTGGTTTGATTTAGGGATACTTTATTCTCTGATACTCAACTTAACTCAAATTTGTCAAATAGCTTTGTTTTTATGTTGCAGAAATTTGCAGATGTCTTTTCTACTGACATGCCATGTGATTTGAGTACCAAATTAATTTTATTACGAGAGATTGAGTACCAAATTAATTTTATTTCTGGTGCTAACATTTCTAATAGACCAGCCTGTAGGAGTAATCCTGAGCAGACAAAAGAGCTTCAAAAGCAAGTGGAGAAGTTATTAGCCAAAGATCATATACATTAGGGAGAGTATGAACCCATGTGTTATACCAATTTTGTTGGTTTCAAAGAATAATAGTACTTGGCAGATGTGTGTGGATTGTCATGCAATCAGTAAGATTACGGTAAATATAACGACCCACATTTTTAAAAATTTAAATATAAATAAATTATAATTTATTTTATTAATTGGAGTTCCTTATTTTTAAAAATTATTTTATTAAAAATAATTAAATTAATTTTATAACTATTTGAATTCAATTAAATTTATATTCTTATATATATTTTTGTTATAATAAAATATTTTACATAATTAAAACTATAATTCTAGTAATTTATAAGTAATGAAAATTATATGTATATTTTAATTTGAGTAATTGATATTTTTAATTTAAAAATAAAGTATCGTTAATAATATTATTATCGAATTCGATATCCGCCGATATGAGTAAATATTGGTATTTTTTAGTAAACCTAGCAGCTTTACTAATGTTTCATTATATATTTTTTATTTTTATATTACTAATATCATTTTTATTAGTAATTCATATATATTATTACTTGTATTTTAATATATTTAATTTTTATAATTATTTATTTAAAATATTTATATTTTAAAGTGCTGACTCAATACTCTTTTAACATGACACGCGGCCCCTTATGACACCTCCTCATCATCACTTCATTCCCTTCTCATTCAACGAACTAAGGAAAGAAATAAAAGAAACAAAGAGCCGTTAGTGAAATTAAGGGTCTTTATTATGGTTTCCTTGATCATGTTACTGAAACCTCGTTTTTTGAAAATTTTCTTGTTTAGTGATGCTGTATTTATATAGCTATAGTCCTTTACTTTTAATGAGTGCAATTGTCCAAAGTTTTCATTAAGAAAGAAAAAGAAAGAAAGGCCGTGAGAGAGAGAATGAGAAACTATGAAACCTCCAACTTTCGGAATTTGATTTCTTGAGCTCTGCAACTCTAATAAAAAATTTAATCCAATAAAAGTGTTCATATCTTCATATTCTTCACGTTGACGTTATTTTTGTTTGGAAGAAGTCGCTGGAGGGAGCCATTGAGCCTTCCGTTGCCACAGTCGTGAGGAGCGTTGCCGTCAGGAGCTGTCACCGTTACTGTTTGAGGCTGATCGGAAGAGTGGAGGTGATGATGACGCTGTTGCGTGTAACAACAAGCGGCTGTGTTACTACCGAAACTTTCTACCGCTGTTACTGGACAAGAGAAATAAGATTTTTAGGTACATTTGATTTTGAGGGTTTCGACGAGCTAAGGTAGAGGTGTTTTTTATGATTACATGAGTCTTATGAATTGAATTGAATTGTTTGGATGGACGTGGTTATTTATTTGATTGATTTATTGAATTATTGAAGAAGATGATTATTCTAATTTGTTGATTTAATTTTGTTGAGTTGGTTATTATTGAACTGATTTTTTTATTTTGGTTTCTGAATTATGATAGAATGATTTGAGAAGATTGGAGTTTATTTTGGTTGATTGATGACAAGTATGTCTGTGTTTTTTCTCTGATTGTAAGGGTGACAGTGCACATAATCCCTCTAATGGTGATAGGACACATAATCCCTCTAACGGTGACAAGACACGCATTCCCTCTAATGTTATTAATGCGCAACAGAGAGACAGTGTCCAGGTTAGCTACCAGCACTACTACATAATTGACTTTTACTAACATTTAAAAAATGTTACCAAATCATATTAAAATGTTACCTATGTATATTAGTAATATTTTAACAAATGTTAAATATACCCTATGTTACTAAAGAGTTTTACTAACATTTTTTTAAATATTTAATAACATTTGGTAAAAATGTTACAATAGATCTTCTATAGTAATATTATGAGAAATGTTACAATAGACCTTTCTTAGTAACACTTAAAGAAATGTTACAATAGATATATTTTGTAACACTTAAAAAAATGTTACCATAGATATTTTTTGTAACATTTAAAAAATGTTACAAAAGATCTTTAGTAACATTTTTTTAGTTATATTATACTATTTAATATTTTATATTATACACAATATAAATATACTAAAATTAATTACTACAACATAAAATATTTCATTAAATTCACAAATTCACAAAATAAAATTTTTATAGCCTCTTTTATTAATCAATAATCATTATACAAATTTGCTTCGTGATACAAATAAAATAATAAAAAAAAATACTTATAGCATTTAAACTCTACAACATTCCATATAAATATATATAAGAAAAAAAAAAGTGATACAAATATTTTACCAATCACACAAGAGAACAAATATTCAATGCTAACCAAATGGTTCCAAACTTCTTTCTAAACTTGAAGGAGCTTCGGCCAAAACACATGGTCCT
The DNA here is from genome assembly GCF_003086295.3 of Arachis hypogaea. Lineage (NCBI taxonomy): Eukaryota > Viridiplantae > Streptophyta > Magnoliopsida > Fabales > Fabaceae > Arachis > Arachis hypogaea. The sequence goes on from NC_092054.1 coordinate 30,711,319, forward strand.
TAATTTCACCATCACAAAATGCTGGTGTTTTCACTCTGCGGTGTCCATCACTGCTCCCTTCTCCTATACTTGACTCCCACTAAGTAGCATATTCTCACCTGCTTAGGAACATAAACAGCATACTCACTGTTTCATGTCATCCTTCCAAACAAAGTGCTCTGACTAGTCCGTTTTCTTCTTCCCCCAGCCCCTTTACTCCAACCTTCTTTTCCTCCAAAGATGTTGTGTCCTGTGCCATGCCATCACATTTCACAATGTCAAAGAATACATCGAAAGAACTCTTATACTCTTAGGTGCCTTACCTCTGGCAGGGTTTTCAACTCAGTGATCTCATTCCCCAAAGCAGCAATCACCAAAACCAAGAACCCTCAAATGTGCCATAAACGTCAATTTGGTTATTAGTATGACTAAGGCATATCAGAAGGGGGAAGATTCTTCATTATGGCCTACACACAGTATCATTTGACACAAAAAAGTCAGAGTCTTATTCATAAATCAATAATTCATATGAGAATTTAAAAGAAAATAAACACTGGTGAAGCAGGAAGAAGTAAAAGAAACTTCACATGTTATACCTGCCCAACAGCAGTAGGATCCCTAAACTCTGTCTGCTTTCCTTTTATCTTAGACCATAAACCCATTGCATTATTACTGTCAAGGAAAAAACATTATTAATAAAAGTTAGTGGTTTACAATGGTGATAAACAATGCTATTACAGCCTCAGGTATATGTTGACTGGCGGGAAAATGTTTCAACTTTCAACTCACCATTAGTAATCGCCAAATCTTACACCAGATTTTGTAATGCAAGCATCAACTAATGGTGCTACATCTGTCTCGCTAGGTACGGTTGCTCGTAGAGATACCTCAAACAGCTGTACCAACTGCCTTTTAACATTACCCATGTTTTCGGCACCCTGGATCGAAACAAACAACATTAGTCCTAAGATCAGCACCTTATTGCAAAAACTTAGGATGCCCTATGGGAACTCAATGAACTTACAACTGCCATGGTTGACAATGTCTGTGCCGTAGTTGCCGTTGTAGCAAATTTTCAGTATGCAATATTCAGTAAATCTGTCTACACAACAGCAACAAAACGGACTCATGTCATCGATGCAGGGTGTAATCAGGGGGGGAGGAAAAAAGGAAAGAGAATCAAATAAGCCTTTTAATAATCAACTTCTTAATTCATGACTGAAAATGTAATTTCTATGCCAGTACTTACACTTATTACAGTCTAAAACACAAGAAAGATTCAAACCCAACAGAACTCAAGTCTAAAACTTATGTCTACAAACAGATAAGTTGTATACAAAACTTGAGAGCGAAAATCCAACAAGAGACCCTTCTAGCTCTTCAAAATAAAAATAAAAATAAAACATACATCTTTTTAGCATGAGTAAGAAAGAAAAAGGGCAAACTATAAAGCTCATCAGATTGTGACCGTGCCGTGAAGTAAACTTATTTCTAGTGGAACAAAGCATAGAAATTGAAATGAATATTTGAAAGATAGAGAGAAAACTCACTAAAGGAAGATTGTTACTTCTTGTGTTGATGAGTAATGGGTTTTTATCAGGATTCCCCTTATAATCTGTGTAGATTCTCCTATAATTTGTTGAGCTTCCGTTATGGAATTGCCATTTATAGCACCTCAAAGGCAAATCAGTAATGGAGGGAAATAAGAACGGGACACGGAGGCGCAACAAACACCGTTAAGCTTAAAAAGGAACAAAAACTGCACAAAGTCATGGTATATACAGGCTCACACAAGTTTTTTACTGAAGGATTAGGCATATCCAAATCTTGCAAGTTTTCCATGTGCAGATATTGTACTGAAAACTTGACTGGGCAGGAGATGTTATATTATCACCTAAAATAGCCAATTCTTTTTTCTCCTTTTCGAATGAAATAATACAATATCAGCAAATGAAAATGTTAAAAAATTTACCTCATAAACACAACTTAAACAGATCACGTATTGAAGTCAAAATTTGGCATCCATTAAGGTAGAACAAAGTGAACTGAAACACCTGAAACAACTGAAACACCTGAACTCAAAAGCAGGTTTCTTCTTTAATTTCCTTCAATCAAGCATGTCCTTGCCAGTGCAGTTGAATAAATAATTGCATGAGACATGCATTCAAGTATAGCATAAATTGTTTTAGTAATTTATGATATGTATATCTATGTGATTAGCAATATTCTTGTGCTTACATGGTTAAACTACTTTCAGCCTTAGTTGTATTAGTTTAACAGAATTTATTTGCAAGAAAATTCTCCATCATTTGTATAATACAGAATCTTGCATGGTAAGTTATGGAAAATGTACTTTAACGTTAAATGACATAAATCTGCACCACAAGAGAATGAGCTACAAAATCTAATCACAATTGATTGAGAAAACAATAACCTACTCCAAAAGAATTAATTGATTTAATAGAACTAAAGGAAGTTTTATTTTCATCCAAAATGCCATGAAAATGTATACAGAGAAATTTTATTGAGATATTTCTTCAAATCTTACTAATTGAAAACATGATTTGATTTTCATTAAAGAGCTACTTTAAGCCTTCTAGCTAATTGAGACATTTTATATTCTCATTAGGTTATCAACAACCCTTTTGCATCAATGTAACCAATTATACTATTGGTTCTTGGCTTTTGATTGCAGTTTACAATAAAGTAAATAAAAGCAAACTTCTAATTAGATCAGACGATAAAACAAATAGAAGCAATTAATCATTTTTTATGAGAAAGAGACAATACCATTAGATGCTGCAATTTCTCAAGGCCTTTTCCAATTCTTCCAGATAATTCCAACCCAGCAAGATTGATCTTAGTGACTCTTCCTGTTGCTGGATTGCATTGAACCCGGTTCCATGAACAAGCACTTGAATCATCTTTCCATGAAGCAAGAGATGAAGAAGGGTCATGGAGGTCTGATTTGAACACAATCAGACCAAGAACATCATCATTTAGCTGAACATTATTCATGTCATTGCTATCTCTATAGCAAAAACTCAAAACTGGTTAGTTAACTAGTTAAGTTTACAAACCTAAATAGAAACAGAAACAGAACAGGCTTGACAATATCTTATCACAATAGTCGTAACATGTCACATTATATCCAAGTCTTGCTTCCCTCGTTCTAGTTACTAACTACTAACACTTTGCTTTCTAGTGCAAAATATTGCTAGGATAACTAAATGAATTTCAGAAATGAAGCGAGGAAAGAAAAAGGAGCACCTTAGCAGCTGGAGATGCAATTCTGAAATCACCAGTGTCCTCTTCGGGATTCTCGGAATTGAATTAAGCAGATCTTAACATTAGGAATTAAATCAATTCATGGCCAATAAATCTTAACAAATATATACAAAAACGCTTAAGAAGATTGCAAAGAATAATAATGAAGCAGTGAAAATTAGAGAAGAAAGAACACGAAAGGAGGTTCTTCTCCTCCTCCATTAGACTCAACTCAAAACAGAGAATAACAAACCCAACCCTAGAATTTGTTGAAACGAGAGAGATTCAAGGAGCGGAGGAGCACGATCGAGAGCGCCAGTGAGATTGAGAGCGAGAGTGCGAAGCAGAGAACGAGCACCATCGAGAGCACCAGTGAGAGCGCCAGTGAGATTGAGAGCGAGAGTGCGAAGCAGAGAAGGAGCACGATCGAGAGCGCCAGTGAGATTGAGAGCGAGAGTGCGAAGCAGAGATTGAGAGTGATAGTGTGAAGAAGAACGCGATTTGGAGCAGGTTCCCTGATGTTTCTTCCGTCCCAGCAATTAGGGTAGTCTCCGATTTTGATTTCCAGGATTGGAATAGGTAACATTTTAAAAAATTTTTAAAAAAATTATATATATTTACTAACATTTCATTATAAATGTTACTTTATATATAATTTTGTAATAATCACTAACACTTTAATAAATGTTAACCAATAAATGTTACCAAATGCTTAAAACGTAGTAGTGCAGACATGTCGGGTTTGGCTATATAACTGACGAATGAGCTCATTAGCCGTAGGACAGGCATACATCATAATTGCCTTTATTTTCTTTGTTTGTGTATGCTTAAGTATCTTGGTTTGCCTATCTGCTGAATTCTGTTTAACTAGTAACTGTGAATACTTGCTGTAACTATTCTTTAAATATATTTGCCTTATATTTTGTTTGTGCTTGTGATTGATTTCTATTTTGAGTTTTGATGGTGGTTGATTTGAATTGGGTCGGAGGCTGAGAAAGATTGGATCAGTGATAAGTTTGTTTAAAATGTTTTTTTAGTAAGCGATGCAATGTATGGAGTATTGTTTTGTGTGAAATTTTATAAGAAAAATATAAGATTTAAATTTGGATAATGAACTGACATTCGTTGTGACTGAAAATAGTTTTATTTAAAATATCTTCTTATAACAATTTTTCAAAATCCTCTACAGCTTTATCTTTTCAGGACGGACGAAGAAGCTTGTGGTGTTTTAGTTAAGTACTTAGATATGTTGTTTCTGTTTGTATACATATGTTATAGATTTTTCCTTCGCTCTTATTATTATAATATTGTAAGAGGGATAGGAGTTGTGTGTTTTATTTGTATATTATATTTATAAGCTACTTATGTAAGAAGTCTTGTATATAAATATATGCTAGTTTGTTTTCAAGTTAAAGTATTTTTTCGGTTTTCAAAGAAATTAGCAATACAGTGTCGAGTCAAAGGCTCCTATTTTAATATTAAGTATATAAAGTAGTTGTAATACTTCTTGCTATCAGAGTGACGTAGCCGGAAGCGTGACATTCTAATAGTGAGGATGTTATAGTAAAGTATCGTTATCCTATCCCTAGGTTAGATGACATGCTTGATGAGTTATATGGTGCATGCATATTCACTAAAATTGATTTGAAAAGTGGGTATCATCAAATTAGAATGAAATCAGGGGATGAATGAAAGACTGAATTTAAAACAACACATGAGTTATATGAGTGGTTAGTAATGTCTTCTAGGCTAACTAATGTACCTAGTACTTTTATGCGTCTAATGAACTATGTTTTGCTAGAATTTTTTAGTAAATTTGTTATTGTCTATTTTGATAATTTTTTCATTTATAACACTTGTTTGGATGACTATTTGTCACATGTTTTAGCTATTTTGGAAGTGTTTCGAAAAAATTATATGCCAATCTTAAAAAGTGCACATTTTGTATTGATCGAGTTGTGTTTCTTGATTTTGTTGTGAGTGCGAGTGAAATTGAGGTTGATGAGAAAAAGGAAAAGACTATTCGTGAATGGCTAACGCCTAAGAATGCTTCTGAGGTAAGAAGTTTTTATGGGTTAGTTGGGTTTTATAGGAGATTTATAAAAAAAAAAAATTTCTATCATTGCTGTGCCTTTCACAGAGGTTATCAAAAAAGATGTTGGATTTAAATGGGAAAAAAAACAAGAAATTGCATTTCATACCTTAAAAGATTGTTTGTGTTATGCACCTATTCTTGTTTTACCTAACTTTGATAAAATCTTTGTAATTGAATGTGATGCTTCTTGGATTAGTATATGTGCTATTTTGATGCAGGAAAAATGAGCTATTACCTTTTTTAGTGAAAAGTTAAATTTAGCTCAGCGCAAATATTTAACTTATGACAAAGAATTATATGCTTTGGTTCGGGCTTTGGAGGTTTGGCAACACTACCTCTTACTTAAAGAGTTTGTGATTCACACGGATCATGATGAATCTTTGATGCACTTAAAAGGACAAGATAAGCTTGATAAAAGACATGCTAAATGGGTGAAATTCATTAAAACATTTTCATATGTGATTGTCTTTAAATAAGGTAAAGAGAATGTCGTTGTTGATGCTTTATCTCGGAGGTATGCTTTGATTATTACACTTACTTGTAAGTTGTTAGAATTTGAGTTTTTAAAGGAGTTGTATGTAACTGATTCTGACTTTTCTGCTATTTATACTTCTTGTGAACATGGTGCATTTAACAAATTTTATAGACATGAAATTTTTTTTTTCGTGGTAATAGAATTTGTGTGTCTGCTTGTACAATGAGGGACTTGCTTGTTCTGGAATCACATAATGGGGTTTGATGAATCATTTTGGTGTGCATAAGAGATTGAATGTATTATCTGAACATTTTATTGACCACATATGCATAGAGATTTTAAAAAAATTTGTGCTAAGTGTATTGCATGTCAACAGGCTAAATCTAAATCTTTACTACATGGTTTGTATACCCCCTTACTTGTTCCTATGCATTTGTGAGTTGATATTTTCATGGATTTTGTGTTTAGTTTGCCTCGAACTAAGAAAAATAAAGATAGCATTTTTGTTGTGGTTGACAAGTTTAGTAAAATGGCTCATTTCATTGCATGCCATAAAACTGATGATGTAACAAATATTACTGATCTGTTTTTTAGAAAGATTGTGCGCTTGGATGGTGTTCCCCAAACTATTATTTTTTATCGTGACGTAAAACTTTTGAATCATTTTTGGAAGTTTTATGGAGTAAATTAGGCACAAAATTATTATACTCTACTACTTGTCATTCTTAGATTGATGGTCAAACTGAACTAGTAAATAGAATATTAGGGACCTTATTACGTACTATTATTGTTAAAAATTTAAAAACTTGGGAAGATTGTTTAGCTTTTATTAGTTTGCTTATAATAGAAACATTCATTCATCAACAGGTTTTTCTTTTTTTGAACTTGTGTATGATTTTAATCCCTTAACTATCTTGAACTTATTACCTTTGTGTTTGAGTGATCTTGTTAGCTTGGATGCAAATAGCAAAGCTAAAAAGGTTAAAGAAATGCACGTGAAAGTATGTGAGTTGCTTGAAAAGAAAAACAGGTCGACAGCTCAAAGGGTGAATAAAGATTGACGACTACTTGTCTTTGAACCTGGTGATTGGGTATGGGTTCTTTTGAGAAAGGAGAAGTTTCCTACTCAAAGAAAATCCAAGTTAGACCCTAGGGGTGATGGTCCATTTCAGGTGCTCGAAAGGATCAATAACAATGCTTACAAGATTGACTTTCCAGGTGAGTATAATGTGTTAGCTACTTTTAATCTCTCTGACCTATTTCCTTTTAATTTGGATGCAGATTCGAGGACGAATCTTTTTCAGGAGAGAGGGAATGATATGAGCTCTGTACGTGGGACAAATTGAGAACTGTCATATGCCAATTGGTCCAATTACAAGAGCAACAACTAAGAGAATAAAAGAAGACTTTGCAAACATGACTAAATTACTTGTTCAGGAGATGCATCAAGAATTGGGCAAGACAATGATTAACGATTATGAAAAGTCAAATGTCGTACTATTTACAAAATGAGTTGAAAACTCTCGTTAGTCAAGATGAATTAAATATGCATTACTTTCTTAGTATTTATTTTATATTTATTTTATTTTAGTTTGTTTTGTTTGTTATAGGCCTAGTTATGATTTGACCCATTTTTATTTTAGTAAACTTGTGAGTTAGGATTTTAAACTTAAGAGGTATAAAAATTCTCTAAAATCTGATAGCTACTTTTTTTTTCTTAATTTTGATGAATGAAAATTTCTTTGAGAAACTTGGATGTGAATAGAAGAGGTAGAGTGATTTTCTTAACTATTGCATCAAGAAATCAAATTGAGATAAATGAGTCCCTTTCTTTAATTTTTCATCTTACTCTAGATTACGTTTCGTATCAATTATTATATGTATTTAACATTTAATATTAAATTTTAAATATAGATGATATACTAATATGAATAATAAAAGATTATTGAATATTTAATATTTTTATATTATTTAATATATATACTTCGATATGTTTATGTCAAAAAAAATTTATTTTTATATGTTATATATTTATTTCTATAACTTAAAATTTTTAGATTCTTTAAAGAGGAAAGTATCGTTTTTGTCCCCAACGTTTGGGGTAAGTCCTATTTGTGTCCCTAACGTTTAAATCGTTCTATTTGTATCCTTAACGTTTATAAAAGTAATTCAATGTTATCCTACTATCAATTATACTAACCAATCAGATTATATTTTTCAATTATTCACACTTGGATGTATCCATTCTCAATTAGGTCTCAATTGAATGTGTTCGATTTTAATATTATACACACTATTTGTGTTTATATTCAATTATGTCCCTAAAAAAGTGAATTATGTAAATATTGTAGGAATTAGTTTCAACATTTGATGAGCTATTTTTCGGAGTATATCATCGATTCTATCACAGACATTTGTATTCTAACTTCAAGAAGAGATTTTTAGAACTCAAACTAAAGCGCTCATGATGTGTAATTGACGGCAGGATAACATTGAATCACTTTTACAAACGTTAGGGATACAAATAGGACGATTTAAACGTTAGAAACACAAATAGAATTTATCACAAACGTTTGGAATAAAAACGATACTTTCCTCTTTTTTAAAATAGTTATAAGCTCCAAGTAATCAAAATACTTTTAATAAACATTCTTATTAGAATTATGTATTGCTACATATTTCAAAAATAAAAGTTCACTCTTTCGTTATATTAAAAATTAATTTGTTTATAAAAAAAGAAATACTTATAGAACCTGCTTAATCATTAAAGGTTAAATTTAAAATCAGTCCCTAGAATATTTAAGTATGACTCTGTTTGCCTGAGGAAAAAATAAAGTGAAATTTGTAAATAATGTTTAAGATAATGACGACTGAAAGTCATAAATTATATTATATTAAATTATAAATTATAGTTTTTTTTCTAATTTTTAAGTGAGTAAATATTTAAATATAAATAAAAAAACAAAGTGTTTATTTAATAAATTAGAGGATAATTTAAATTTTTAAGAATTTTTTTATAGAAAATTACATATCAAATTTATCAAGCAATGAACTTTACTTTTACTTCTTAGCTTCCAATCAAAAGCAATATTAGATAGTAAATTAGATTTCTTTTATTCCAGAGCATGAGAACCATCAATCATACGATTCTTCCTTAAATTACAGAGGAGTGCTAGGGGCCAGCAACTTTTGTGTTTTGTAACTATCAATTGGTCATCAATAGTGTTTTTAAATTTTAATGGTGTGAGATTACATCCAATGATGAGAGATCACTCACTTTTCTTTTGATGGTTAAGTGCTGGCCACAAAACACAAAAGTTGCTGGCCCTAGACTTTCTCTTATATAAATATAGCTGCATTACAAGGCACATCGGTTCTCACACACAGCTTATAACTAACTAATCAAGATTTAGAAAGAACTTTAAATTACTAAAACAAAGATAGTAAGTAGTTAACCAGCAACTTATTGAATCCAACACCGTATCTAATAATCATAACTAGAACTTAATTAGCACCATCATTTTAAATCATCAAATCAAACCTCTTTGACTTGAACAGCAGTTGCAGCAGCAGCAGCAGCGGCAGCTCCTTCTTTAACTTCACTCCCCTTCTCCTTCTTCTCCTCCTTAACTTTCTCTTCGACTTCGAAGGCGGAAGCCGGAAATGACCGGGATAGCCCTGACGAGATCTGGAAAGTGATCTTTCCGGTCGGTGGGTTATCGACATAGATATCAGTGAGTGTGAGCCAAAGAAGAAGCTCCTTGGTCTTGACACCAGTGAGCTTCTTGATCTTCCCAACCTCAACATACGCAGTGACCTCAGGGGCATAACTCACAAGCTTCCCAATCTTCTCGAACTTGTGTGTTGAGCTCTTTTTCTGCTTCAGCCACACGAACCCACTCTCCTTTTCGTACCCACACTCCTCCATGTCCTTCAATGGAAGTAACCCATTGGGTAACCCTACTTCCTTCAGGAGAAGCTGTGTTTTCTCTTGGCACAGTTCATCTCCTCGGTACACCTCTGATTTGGCCTTGATCTCTTCGGTCACTAGAGACATTATTATCTTTTTTTGGTTGTTTGCTACGTTTTGGTGTTTGATTATTTCAAGGGAGATATAGAGGTTAATATATAGTTTTGAATCAATGGCATTGCCCTTACTATGTCCCATTAACTTGCTTAGATGCCATTGTCATTCATAAATGCGCGTAATCGGTAGCTCGCGCAATATTAAGTTACAATAAATTTGATGGTGCTACGATTATGTACGGTATAGAGATAAGTAGGGGTGGAATTAGGTTAAATTTTAAGAAGGAACTAAAAATTATTTCACAATAAAATGAAGATTGCAATAAAAATTTTAGAGGAAAATAAATTGAAAATTACATATAATCTATTAAAAAAATTGACAATAAGTTAGTATGATTTATCCTAAATTTGATTAAATTATTTTTCTCCTTTTGATTTTAATAGGGTGAGCACGGGTAGCGGGTACCCGATTATCCGTCCGAACCCGAACCGAACCAATTAAATTGGTTCTTAAACCAACGGGTAATCGAGTCTAATTCGAACCAAATCGATGGCTTTTGTTAGTGATTGGTTCGGGTATCGATTTTGGAGATGCGGAACCCGAACCAACCCGTGAACTCGATCATATATTAATTAAATAAAAAAATAAAAAAATATATATGACTTTTTCATTAGACAATGATTATTCATTATTAATATGTTTGGATTTTAATGAGTTCAGTTTTTAATGTATTTGATGTTTAACATGTTTGGATTATTTCTATTGATGTTACATGTTTATTGTACTTGTTGAATTTTTAAGATAAAAATTTAGTTTTTCTTTATGAATTTCAAAATCATCGGGTACCCAATTACCCGAACCGAACCAATTCGTTCTTAATCGGTTTGGTTTGATTCGGATACATATATAAAAAAATACAAATCCGAACCAAACCGAACCAATTATATTTTGATCGGTTCGATTCTAATTTTACCATAAATCCAAACCAAACCGACCCGTGCTCACCCCTAGATTTTAAGTGATATTTGTATTTGTATGCTAATGATGTGTAGATCCTAACAAAAATTTGGGTCACAATTACTATAGAAAACTTTTTGTTTTTTTGTTCGTGAAAAACTCAAAACGTCCATAAATTTATTGATAAATGAATAAAATTAATTTTATACTTACTAAAAATGAATAAGCTATTAATTTTATCCATGAATTAAAGTTTGAAATGTTAAGATATTAACCAATGAATAAAATTAATTTTCAGATTTTTTTACACAAAGTTTAAATTATCTTTCATAAACATAAAACTAATTTCATTAACTTATACATAAAATTTAATTTATCACTATTCTAAATTTTCATTAACAAAAAAGGTTGTATATTCTAAACTTCAACTTTCTAAATTTAAACCAGAATTTCTCTCTAGCTAAGGTATTAATAGTGCTAGATGCTAAGGAAACGTGTGGCATAGAGTTTAGGGTACGAGTAGTTAGACTTAGACATTATGATTTAGGATTTTAGGGTATCCCCGTTAGGATATAAGTACAACCATACAGATGGGCCACACAACTACACAAGTCAAGTTCGAATTAGTCAGAGACTCAGTGTGTTAGACAGCTGGCGGATAACCCGAAGAAAAATTAGATTATAGGTTTTACTGGTGGAAAAAAAAAAAAAAGGATCATACAACAAGTTTTTGGTACTTAGGCTCAAAATTATATTTACATTTATAATTAAAATATGAATAAAATTATTAAAATAAAATGTGACTAATTTTTATACTTATAAAATGTTTGATTATTTTGTAAAATGATTAATTATTTTACTGTAAATATTTTGATTTTTTTTAATATAATTGATATTTTATTAAAATATATAAAATAATATGTATAAATTTATATAAATATATAGTGATTAATTTATAGTGTTTATGAAACATTGTTATTCTTGAAAATAGAAATGAAAGGAGATTGATTCCTCTTATACAACTTTGATCCATGTGAACCACCTAGATGATTAATTTACACTTGAATGCAAGAGCCAGCGCAAAAATTATATTATACTCCTCCGGTTCTCAAATAAATATTTTTAAAAATAAGTTAGGACAAAATTAGCCTTAATATTAATAATTGTATTTAACTAATTTAAATTAGTCGAATAGTCAGTTCATTCGTTTGCTTAAATAGATGTCGAAGATTTGAATTTTACCTTGTGTATACAGCAATCTATTAGCCAGCGACAAACTCTTAAATAAAACTCAGATTTACAACATATTATTAGTCCATGTCTTATCGAGTTGAACGATACCATGAAAACAAAAAATTAATAATTGCATTGTCTTTGTATTTACTAAATTATAAAGTGAAATGCATATTGACATTTTTTCTAATTAATGAACAATTCTACCTGTTATTGCCTTGCATGGGTAAATTAAGAAACCATAGTATTCAAAAAAATAAATAAATAAATAAACAAGCATGTATTTTGTATCTCAAAAATACATAGTCCTAGTTTAGTTTATAAAACAAGTTAGACATCACATTTAACTTGACATTATATCTTTTAAAATTGTTCACATTTAGTGAGAAAGTAATGTGATGTCACATTTTAACTTTGAAGTACAATTTTTTATATTAAATTTTGTAGGTACTAATGCAATATTAGGGCAAAATATATATATTTAAATAGAGCAGGTTTTAAAATTATCTAAATACAACAATTAAAAAATAATTATATCTCGGTCTTGTATTGAATCTAGATAAGTTGTTATAGGGTATAAAATTTTATGAATTTACAAATAAACCTATATGACATATCACATTTTATGAGAAAATGAAAAAGCAACAGAAATCGCTATAGATAGTAGTAATTTACGAAAGAAAAAGTGTAAATACATAAAACGCAATACATAACAGCAGTTTACATGAATTTGGTAATCCTTGAGAGGGTATAGAGATTTATAAATGAAATTTTGTCTATAAATACTAGTTAAACGTGATTGTGATGTAGAGTGATTAAATACAATGTCAAGTGAGGATAGTTTCGTAGCTCATGTATACCACAGGGAAAAGATTCAGAAAAGCAAAAGAGAGAGTATAAAGTTTACTAATAAAGAACCTTTAAGTATTTTTATCCATTCAACAAATACTTTGGTAGATATTCAAACCAGTATATTACAGATGTTTGGGGTGTGTAGAACCAAGCCTGTGAAGAAATTATTCTACAAGATTATGATTGCCGTGGTGTTGGCTGCTTTAAAGTATGATACCTTTTTTATAGGATTCGGTACATATCTGTAAATTCTGTTTCATTGTTGGAAAAACTTTCTAGAGGTGAGAAACCATGAGTTTTATGCAAAGCTTGAAGATGTTATCACCAGTTCTGCGGGATTAGCTCTGAATCCATAATCTGTTGGATTGGGGGCTTCAAGTTCAATGCCTGTAGTCATACTGGTGCTGGTGTTAGTGGTATCTCCATCTTTTACAGTTGATTTAAACCACAATGATGGGGATGCTTGTGTCATGGGAAATAATCGTTTTTTTAGCAAGCTTATGATTGCAATGGTTGGTTCTCTTCATGATTTCTAATGGTGCGAAGGACGGAGGATTAGATCGAATTGATAATACAATGCGAGAAGATGATTCAAATGAGAGGAGCCTGCCAAGATAAGGTGGGGACAGTGATGAGATACAGGAGCAATTCAGCCACACAGCAGTACCTGCCACACTTTTCCATCATAAACTTGGAGGCAATAGCGCAACAACAGGAGTTTGAGTCTACTTTTTGGGGTCAGGGATTGTACAATACAAATGTTCCAACAAAATTTCAAATTGGCCAATCATTCCAGAATAAAGAAGAAGATGTACTTAGTGTCAAGAGTTATAGCATCCATCCTGGAGTTGAATATAAAAATCTTGTTATCAGACCACCTCAAGTACCATAGAAAGTGCAAAGAATTTGAAAAATGATGCAATTGGTTGATTCGGATTTCACTTCAGTAGAGAAAGGGTATGACTTGATCCACCTTATGCCACTCAATCACAACAAAATAGGTCAAGCTTGTCACCGCCTTCTTAACCTCGAACCCTCCTTAACAAGTTTCCTCGGGTGAATTATCCCCATAACCTCCCCTGAAGAATATGGCTTCTACATAAATTGGAAAAAATAAACCATTTTTAGATGACAACATAAAAAGAAACCATAATATGAAATGTAATATGATTTAAAACCTGAAACTACTTACATCTTGAGCCTGCAACTTATCCAACGCAACCCTCATTCGAATAACCTTCGGCTCCTTCTCATATAAGTAGGCAGATATTCCACCCATCTCCAATTCCATCATTAGTTCAACGTATAGAGACACAAAGGCATTTATCTAAATATCGCCAACATAAAACACTCAATCATACTTGGATGTCAATGGGAAAAAAATGTGTTGAAGCCATACGACCTCAGTGTGGGGAACTGCTAAAATATCCATGACTGTAGTAGTTGCAGCGGTCTGGCTAGGTTGGTTACATTTTTGTTGGCCACCCAAAACATGCATTTGTACAACTATTCGAGAGTGATCGAACCCCAACTATACTAACTTAGTTTCTCTAGATTTGCCACAAATGACAACCATCGAAGGTGAACCCAATTCTCATTCTTGTCACGCAACAGCTGAGTAGAGAGCAATATCATAATATAGACCTGAGCGTGTATACGCACTTCTCTTCACTCGCATTGGTTAGGAGCACCTTGAGCTTCTCATGGAATTATATGAAGTGAACTGTCATATGCTTGACCTTATTGGTTTAGTCATCGACGGAAGATTACCAAGTAGCTCTTCAAACCATTTTCATGCTAGCTTCTCATCAGAAATGAATTGTGGAAAATCAGTGAGGCACCTGCTAACCGCCTCGCCATCAATAAGCAACCCCAACTGGTACAGCAACTGGTGTGCGTTTCAGGATGCTTCTTCTTAATGAATGCACTGACCAAAGACTCATCCAACCTAAATCAATGGTTGTTCAGCCTTGCCAGGTAGTACAACCCGACAACCTCTAAGTATGGGATGACCCGATCGTGTAGATACATCACTTAGTTCGCTGCATCAACAAATAAAAAGTTGACCCTAATCAAATTTTAATGAAAATTCTAACAATAATAATCAACTAAAAAATTTTGATTTTTATAAATTAAAGTTGGTGAATGTCTTCTAATCTTCACTAAAATATCCAAACACAATATCATTAACCTCACTATTTTTCTTCAAATTATATGAATCAAGATTAATAGATAATAAAACTAGCATGTTTAACGAATAATAACACACTATCATCAATCTTATGACTATCACTCCAAATCTACTTTCTTTAATCAATAATATATCATTACTTTTCTTTGAATTAACTAAGAACAACTTTTTACACTAACTTTTTTATTGAGTTTCCAGCAATGTGGACAACACCGTCTAGTCAATAACCACGATCATCTTCTTCCAATGCCACACCTATGTGTGATCCTTGTGATTCTCTCTGAAAACTTTCCAAAATAAAATTTTGAAAACAATCGAAATGAATAATTAGTAGCTAGCAATTACGGTTTTATAGCATCTAACACATAAAACACTAAAACGTGATTGGTAGTAGCAGATTTGTCCCATCGGTTTGTTCATAAATTGTAATTTTGGATAATGATTTTATCCCATTAAATTTTTCACGTAAACCACAATGCTTCATAGTAGTTTATTTATAAATTGATTAAATTCGTAAAACCTTACCCCCTACAACAATTTATCTAGATTTGCTAATTGATATAGAATGAATATGTAATTATTTTTCAATTCTTGCATATAGATAATTTTAAAATCCACTTTATTTAAATACATAATTTGTCAACAATGTTAAGTTGAACTTTCAATGATGTATTCGATATTAATAATTTTTAAAATTAATCTGATACGTTATAATTTAGGGAGTAGAATCTTTGCATAATAATCTTTCTTGTATAATGATTTAATTTCTACCGTTAATACAAGCACACATTGTTAAGACGCACATTATTCGTAAGGTAGTTAAAATTGCGAGTCAACTCGTGAAATCGCACGAGTTTCAGATTCTACTCCATCATTCTGACTTGTTTATGTTCTTCGAGTAAGAAGAATAGCGTTCGTGCAGAATCACTGAAAAAACTCTTAAAATGATGGAATCACGCTTCTGCCGACGACCCATGCCCAAATTGTGGTGATGAAGACGCTCAAAACCCTAGTCTTGCTCCATTTTCACTGTCTCTATATTTTCTATTTTTGAAATCATTATGTTGTCTTTGTCTCTCACTAAAGCTCTCTTCTCTATTCTTCCACTGTCATTACTCTGTCGCTCGGTCTTTTCCCTGTCTTTCCTTATGAATATTGATCATTGCCTTTACTTTTTCATTTTTCTCTTTTTTCTTTCTTTTTTTTCCTCCTCAGTTTTTCAGTCCTCTCAACACTTATGCTCTGTTTTTCACTACTCTTTTTTTTGTTCTAATCCATTAATTGATTAATTTAGAGTTAAACTAGTTTGGTAGAACAAAAATATTAGTAGTTTATTATTAAGAAGAGAAGGAAAAACTTGAATCACATGGACAAATAGAAACATAGGAATTAGGATAGGAAAATATTCTAATATTTGAATTTTTCTTTTTTAAAAAAGATTGGAAGAATTATTATTGTTGAATTTGTTTTGTTATATTTTAAATGTTAGTTTCCATTTTCTATCTTTTTCTACAATTATTGAATCAGGGTTGCTACACATCCATATAACCATGTAACCAAGTTGGCCCAAGCCCAAATAGAATCAGGCGCATTAAATGGCGAATGAAAACATGCGCCAGAGACGAATGAAACCCCTCCTTTTTCATTTGCGCTTCATTATGAAAAAATGTTACATCTTCTTCAACACGAAACCAATACACGAAACGACTCATTCTCTTCGAATCTCTCTCAACATCACTCAAACTTAAATCACGTTCTCTGCGAAAACCACTATTGGAAAGGAATCGGGAGAAGATTTTGCAAGCAACAACCAGAAACGAACAAAAACTGCAACAGAGAATACCAAAGGTATGAGAAAACTACTATTCATTTGAAATCTTGCAATGTCGCGTTTCTTCTAGTTGCATTTTAGGTTTACTGGATTGATTTGCTTCGTTTAGTAGATCGAACTTTTGTGAATGTATTTTTTACAATATAACTAGGCCTTGGAATGAAATTTGTTGTTATTTTCATTCAATTTAGTGGATAGTGTAACTAGGGCTTTGAGATTTGATTGGTTCGGTGGCTTTTGTAATTTTGATTCACCAAGTGAATGTTGTTTGGTTCGGTGGGTTCTTTTTGTGATAGCATGCAACAAATCATTTCCTAGCTGTTTCATTATTTATAATGTTTGATTCTGCACATGAATGAGTTTCCTTAAGGCTGTCCTATATAATGCTAGTAAGAATCTTCAGTTTGGATCCCTTTGAGAAGCAAATAGTGTATTGTCCAAATGTATCGCTCTTGAATAACTTTGTCTTTCTCCCTTTCTACAATTTTTTTAAGCATGAGTTACACTTGTCAGCAATTTTAGCAGAAAAATTGACAATATCTCGAGACTTGATGTAAATGAGTTTTATTTAGGACAATTGATATTAGAGACAACTCTTTCACTTTGATAAGCCACACTACTGTAAAATTGTCTCATTATATTGGATAGATATCAGTACGAATGGTAGTTAACCTTGATACTTACAGAAAGATATCAAGTTTTAATAAGAGTTTTTAAAGAAGCTAATTTGCAAATGTCATTTTGAAAGAACACCTAATTCATGAAATTTGAAAAACTTTTATTTTGAAAGATGTTGATTTGATTAAGATATACATGCTTATTCTTATCAGTGTGGATAGTTTAACTAGAGCTTTGAAATTGGTTGTTACTATCTTTAGTATTTCTTTTGCAAAGAGGAATACTATTCTTGTTGATTGAAAGTTGATCACCATTTATTAACCACACGAACGTTGTTCGGTTCAGTGGCCTTTGTGAGTTTGGTTCAGCAAATGAATGTTTTTCGGTTTGGTGGCCTGTGGCATTTTAATTGACTTGATTAAAATATACATGCTTGTGCTTGTTGATGTATTGAGTGAAGTATTGACCAAAATTTTTCATTACAGCAAAACAGAACAAGACAATGGCAACAATGAAGGAGAAGCCGCACTATAACGTAAGCAGATTAAATATATTTATCCGCTTTCATTCGAATAACATCTATTTTGTATTATAAATATATCCTCACATTCTGTTTCAAAACTTGTAGAAAACTCATTATTGCATATGCCAAACAAAGGCAATAGCAACAGTATATAGGGATATGAGTCAAGAAAAGAAAGATATAGTGGAAGAAATTAATAGCATATACTATGATAGTAAATTCACCTCTGGGGATTTAGATAGTAAATAGCATATACTATGATTGACTGGTTGTAATTAACAATATTTTGTTTAACTTGTTTAAAAAGTAAAAAATGCTTACTTCAAATGTATATATGTCAATATTAATGTAAATGTTAATGTTAATATTTATATTTGATTCAAGATGGATTACTCATCTGAGATGCTAATTTATATATCTGTTGGAACTGTTTGGCTGCTGTTTTATTTCAGGTTCTCAGTGATTGCAATCACTATATTTATCAATACATTACGAACACCAAAAGAACACAGTGAACGGAAATTAATACACTGGACAAACCGAAAGTTGCAAACACACTAAACCCCTAAACCCTGAACCATAAACCCTAAACTCTAAACCCTGAACCCTTAAACCCTAAGACCTAAACCCTAAGCCCTAAACCCTAAACCCTAAAGCCTAAGCCCTAAACCCTGAACCCTGAACCCTGAACCCTGAACCGAAATTAATACACTGGGCGAACCGAAAGTTGCAAACACACTGAACCCCTAAACCCTAAACTCTAAACCCTGAATCTTGAATCCCTAAACCCTAAACCATAAACACTAAACCCTAAAATCTAAATTCTAAACACTAAACCCTAAACTCCTAAACCCCTAAAACCCTAACCTTAAACCTTAAACCTTAAACCCTAACCCTAAACCCTAAACCCTAAACACTAACCCTAAACCTTAAACCCTAAACCACCCTAAACCCTAAACAACATAACCCTAAACCCTAAATCCTAAATCCTGAACCCTAAACACTAGACCCTGAACCCTGAATCCCTAAACCCTGAACCCTGAACCCTGAACCCTGAACCCCTAAACCCTGAACCCTAAATCGTAAACTCTGAACCCTGAATCCTGAACCCAGAAACCCTAAACCCCTAAAACCCTAAACCCTGAAAATCCATCCAAGAAAGAGTTTTAAAACTCCATCAATGTAAGTTAAAAATATTTATGTTACTCTTTTAGATTTTTTAATAATTTTTATTTAATTAATCATACGGAAAATGTAACTAGCACTACACCTGATTCCCGTTTCTCAAAATAAATTCTAATTATTCAACTTAGAAATTAATACACTAGACGAATAAAAAAACTGCATATATCAATATATAATTTCACAAAGAAGTGACTATTTATTAAAGACTAACAACAGTCAGAAATTAACCCTACTATAACCATGGTGAACCGAAATTTGCTCATGGGTGAACAAAAATTTACATTAATAAAAACTAAAACTTGTACAATCCTCTCTTGGATAATTCATATCTGGTGCATTGTAAAGAGTGGAGCTTGACTGAATCGATGATCCGGAGTCTAAAAGGTTCAACTACAAAAGACATAATTAATATATTAGCAAAATGAACAATTGAATTTTTAACTAATCAAAAGCAAGTCAATTTTACCTCACTTGGAGCTGTCTTTTTCTTTTTCTTCATGACATTTGAGATCTTTTTTTTCAGGTTTGATCCAAGTCTGTTCTTGGGCCGACCTCTTGTTTTGACACGTGGTGGGCTTTGAAGGTTATTCACATTGCTTAATGTCGCTTCTTCCTGGGTTAACAAACTTTTTCCTTTGCTTCTCTCTTGATATTCTTCCATGCAACGTAGCCAACACTCAAATAGCCATTTGAATGATTGGATGTCCTCATTTTTCATCAGCGCGCATTCGAGAAGTGTCGATTGGCCGTGGTGATTCACACCCACAAAAGAACCTAAAACCAAATTGTACCTGCATAAATAACAAGCAGACCGTGGTGAACCGAAATATATACATGCACTGAACATCAAAATATATTTGAATGAACCAAATACCTGTTTGTGTTATAGGTGGTGTCAAATGAAACCACGTCTCCGAAATACTCAAATGCAGCCCTGCTTCTTGCATCTGCCCAGAATGCATGTTTAATGCAGTGATCGCCTTCAAGGTTGAGCTCAAAGAAGAAATTTTTGTTCTTCTCTTTCATTCTTACTAGGTACTTCCCAAATTCTTTGGCATCGTCTTCTTTGGAAATATGCCGTATTTCCCTTGTGATGTAATTTCTGACGTCTTTTTCTATAAAACCTAGTTCACGGTGGCTGCCAGCTGCTGCCACAAATGATTGGTAAGTTTTGCTTGGTCTGATTCCGGCTTCCTCGTGGATTTTGATGGTGCGACTCATGAACATGCTAAGCTCCCTGTGTTGTTTGAGTATCTCAGCCTGGTCTGGACAACAAGGATGTGAGTGATTCAAAACAACTTTAGAAATTGTCCAAAGACCAACATCCTTCATTATGTGTACGTAAATTCTGGTCGGACAGTTTAACCCAGCTAAAGGGTTTGTCTTCAAAGTTGGAGATATCTTGGATTTTCACCTCCCCTCTCTGGTGCATACAATTAGTTGATTCTTAATCTTGTCTCCGTCCCGAGTCGTGTTTCTTATTTTCGTAGAAAAATCGAAAAGTTTGGAATAATGTTTGTAGAACTTTCCAACTTCTTCTAGTGTCTTGAAAATCATTCCCACCTTTGGGACAAATTTTTCATCCACAACACAGCTGGTCTGCATGGTGAACCGAAATCTTAAATATAGTGAACCGAATTCTTAATTACGGTGAAACAATTATATAGTGCTTAGGGAACAAAAAAGAATATATTCGTCTAACTTTTTTTAAACTCCTTTCTACATACCGAATCGTACACATGGACATGGTAAAACAACTCTATAGTACTTACCAAATCGAACAGTTACTCACAGTGAACGAAACCATTATACAAAACCAAATTCGAAATAACTCTATCTACAATTTACATATTATCAATTCAATTCAATTCAGATACAGATCACCTCAGTCCATTCAATTCAATTCAAATAAAATTAGCAATTGCATTCCATTGAATTTGATTCAAAATTCAATAATCCAAACCTCATCAAATTGATGCGTTTCGGAAGAATTATCCAAATCGCACTCATTCAACTGATTTAAGTTGATTCATTAATTGTTTCAATTCAGAAGTGCTGATTGAAGAAGAAAACGAAGAAGAAGAAAGAACGACGAAGCTAGTTATGTTGAAGTCAATCCAGATCCATAATCCAGAGAAGAAAAACGCGAACAGAGGAGAACAACAAATTTAATTAGGTTGAAGAAGGAGAAGGAGAAGGAGAAGGAGAAGGAGAAGGAGAAGGAGAAGGAGAAGAAGAAGAAGAAGAAGAAGAAGAAGGTTTACGGTGAGAAAGGTTTACGTTTAAAAAGGTTGATCACGCAAAAGAAGGATTACGTTATATACGTTATATGAGGCGCGTGTAAAATAAACGAGTGTAAAACGCATATAGTAAAAGGTACTTAGATAACATTCATGTAATTTTTATATGGATGTACAACTTTTTCGTTATTGAATTAGTGAATGGAAAACAAATAGGATTATTCTTTTATGTATTGTGGTAGTTATTTATTTATGTTAATATCTTGCACAAATAACTAAAATAAGAGAACTGATGATGGATAGACATGTAAATATACGAATTCATCTTAAAATTTTTATATATGTTTATATTTTTTAATTTAATTTATGAGTTACATATATATTTCGTCAAACGATGTTATGAATTACGATGTTGCAACAATTTTTCGAGATAATAATTACCTCATGTTTCAACTTTCAAGAGTAAAATAATTATGTTAATATAATATTAAAAAGATATAAACAATTTGTAAACATTGATAGAGTGAAATAAATGTGGCAAACAAAAATAGCAGACTTAATAAATATACCGTTTAAATTGGATTATTGTTTGGTAGAAAAATTGGATTGGTTTAAATCAAAGTCGGTAGCAGCCTAGAAACAATAAATAATAATAAATAAGGAATTGTTGGCTATAGTGTTTTTCTTTAATGCTTCTTTTATTTTTCTTTAAATTATTCTCAGTTGAGGTGGTTTTTGCTCTTATGATACAGTTGAAAATTTATTGCTCAATAAACGAGTTCGTTGGATTGCAGAGCATGGCCAGTGAGCGTGCCTGACGTGTAATGCTGTTGGGACGGTGACTTATTTATTTCGGAATAGGTATAAGAAATTAATTTAAAAAATATCACTCATAAATAAATAATGTTGTTTTTTCAATTATATTTTTTTTATCTTTTTAAAATTACTCTCCATTCTTATTTGTCATATGCATATGAAGTATGAATAATTTTAGAAAAAATAAAAAAATAATTAATATTAATTATTTTTTATTATAAAATTATTTTTTTAATTTTATTTTTTACAAACTTAAAATTTAAAACTAAAATTTAGTGTATAGAATTTAGTTTATAAAATACTAATATAGAGATATAATCATATTGGTAATGAAAATAATGAGATTAGAAAGTTGAATATTGACTATTTTGAATGGACAAAATTGTAATAAAAATCTAACTATCTAAGTCTTATGTCTAATATATGTGTCTTAGTTTTTCATTAAGATATTCTTTCAAAAACTTAAGTTAATAGAAAAAAATAAATAAATGGTTATATTTTTAATAAACTCTTCAAATAAAAAACTTTTTTAAATTTGTTTAAATTTTTGTATAATTTTTTTTTGTTTTATGTTAATTTTTTTTTCAGAATTTAACAATGATTGAACTCTAAATTTTTTAATCACAAAAAATTTTATACCATTATAAAACTATATTTTTAAATGTTTAATCTAATAAAAAAAAACACATAAACAATTATATCACTCACTTATTAAATAAACGGTAAACATGAGTCATGTATATCTCTCTCATGAACTAACATACATACTTACATAGTAACCAAACAGCGCTTAGTTCAACTCTTCTTTTGGGTTGAACTTTATCTTTTGTGATGAACGGAGGACCACCCATGACCCATCATTTACCTAGATGCATATCTACATCTCTCACATTATATTTAATTTAAGCTAAGGAAGGATTAAAGAATAAATTATCATTTGTTGTCAACTTTAATATAAAAGAAATAAAGTGATTTAATATTAAAGATTGGATTAAACCAATTAAATTATATATGTATGTGTATGTATATGCATGTATGTAAATTAATTACATGCATATAAACCTCATATTGGTTTCCAGAATGATTGCACACGTGACACACTTGTCTTGCCGTTTTGGAAATGGAGGGGGGATAGTTCCTACTTCCTTGTACGCTTGCTTGTACATTAAAGTTCGAATGTTGATAAAGAGTTAATACCTTGGAAGAGTAAAGCTTAAAGTCTGTCGAATGACCAGATATGGTTTTCTAGAAGCATGTTTGAGATCATTTGATGTTTATGCGTAGGCGTGGATCTATCTGAAATAATCCACACGCCAAATCGCCAATGGAGTTTTCTTTTTGGACGGGATTATTTTGCATAAAATCTTAATGCGCGAGTACATCGTCATGAGTAAATGAGTAATATCATATTAGAAACTAGGGTCGTTTGCCATGCGGTTTGCATCAATTTTGAGTAAAAAATTTATTCGATTCGAATATTAATTTTATTTGTGATGTAGTTTAGATTGGTTGAATTTTTTTTTTTTTTTAAAAAATCGATCCGATCCAATCCAATTTCATGCGATTTAAATTGTATTGGATTTGTGGTTTTGTAAATTAAAAAAATTAAATATATATATATAACAAGTTTCAATATCAAATTTTAAATAACCAACAATGACATAACAAGTTTCAATAATATCTTAAAAATCAACCATAATATAACAATAGAAATAAAATTATAGGTTAGTTAAAATAAATAAATAAATCACATTTTAAACATAAAATATTTATTAAATAATAATAATACATGAATACTATAAAAATATATATAATAAATTGAATATGTTATAAGTATAATTATAAATATAATAATAAAATAATAATATTATAGTACATTGTATAGTTTGGATTGGATTGAATTTGGATCGGTTATAAAAAATAGATCCAAAATTCGATCCGATCTAGCAGTTTACAAAAAATAAAATTCAGTCAAATTCAAATTAATATGATTTTAATTGATTTTCGATTTGAATCGGATTGAATGAACAGTTTAATTTAAATTGGTTTAAATTTGAACATCTTTATTAAAAACCAAATCATAATGGGCGCATTGTTCTTGAAAAAGTAGTGGTAAAATATTGAGCAGAATAATGACTTTCTCTTCAAGTGCAAAAACTTATTATAAATTTTGATACAACAACTGTATGCTAAAAATAGATATTCACACAGCACACACAAATTATATCCTTGTTCCTGGGTGAAATGAGTAGGGTACATCAGAATTTAGATTTTACTATTTTATCAACAAGTTTAAAATTTTTTAAAAAGTCAATTTTATCTTATGAGTTAAAGACTTTTCAATCCTAAAATTCTCAATCCGATTTTCTTTGATTATACTTACAATAAGGATAATTTTTTTCAACCAAATTTAATATTTAATTATTTTATATTTTATAAGTACAATAATAAAACAAAAAATACAGAATTAAATCCAAATCAAAATAAAAAAGATTAAAATCATAATAAAAAATATATTAAAATTATAAATAATATAATTATTAATCTATCATTAAGTTCTCATTAAAATTAAAATAATATAATTAAAATAATTGACTCAGTAATTTCATAATTTTATAATAAAAAAGAAGAGTAAAGTATCGTTTTTGTCCCCAACGTTTGAAGTAAGTACTAAAGTTGTCCCTAACGTTTCAATCGTCCTATTTAAGTCCTAATGTTTCAAAATTGACTCAATGTTGTCCTGCCGTTAGGGATCCGTTAACAGAATTGACGGCATGACAAAATTGAGACGATTTTGAAATGTTAGGGACTTAAATAGGACGAAAATGTTGAGGACAAAAACGATACATAGAAATAAATTTTAATTTTATCTTTCAATAATATCAATTTTTTACCGTACATAGTACTCAATTATTTTTTAAATTTCATGATAATTAATTCAAATTTATTGAAGGATAAAATTAAAATTTATTTAGTACTATATACGGTAAAAAATTAATATTATTGAAGGATAAAATTAAAATTTATTTCTATGTATGGTTTTTGTCTCCAACGTTTTCGTCCTATTTAAATTTCTAATGTTTTAAAATTGTCTCAATTTTGTCCTACCGTCAATTTTGTTAATGGATTGAGTCAATTTTAAAATGTTAGGAACTTAAATAGAACGATTGAAATATTAGGAATAATTTTAGAATTTACTACAAATGTTGAGAATAAAAACAATATTTTATTAAAAAAAAATATAAATTCAATTCTCATTTATTTTATTATATATATAATAATTTTTAATTATGTATTATAATTAGGGTGCTAGTAAGACGGATAGAATTTATCCTGCAGTAGCATCTGCATTTTAGAAAAACAAAACCGATTGGATATATATCAGTTATTAAAATTCGAAGCACTTACAAAGACAGTGGAGGGTGAGCGTGCATCGTGAAATAATTGCAACATCAAAGTGATCAAACATATGAAACGGAAATATTTTAGTAAATCGGTGGCTTGTATGCCATACAAGTTCATTAAACAATAAGATCAAAATACGCGCTGCTTCAGGACGTTGATTACACGCGCTATATAACATCGCGCGTATATCTAACTACCAGATTTAAAATATTTCTTTCCCTTTTCGTTTTCGTTATTTTGAGATTTCGTTCTTCTTCTTCTCCCGCGTTTACCCTCCTTCTTCTCCATTGTTCTTTTCTTCTCCTTTTCTCACTAGCATCTTCTTCGTTTAGGTTACCTTTGTCTCTCTCTGCAACTCCATCTTCGTTTTCTATTTTTGATTTGTTGTTTTTCGAAATCAAATTTTGATCTCGTTTTGAAGATAATGGATCATTCAACCTCAGATTGTCATCTGAATGCAGGCGAAGTGGATTATGAGTCAGAAACTAACGAAGTCCCTGAGGTTTGATTTACATAGGATTAGTATGAAATTTCTTTCAGTAATTTGTATAGCATTGTGTAGTTGAAAAATTACTGAACATTACTGTGAAAGTAACACGTTTACGTGAATCTGTCGATTCAATGTATTAGTTGTGATTAATTACCTGGAATTTGTAGCAGACGCTCGGGTGTAGATCAATTCTTGTTTGGGTGTACTTTAGCTAGAAGTGTGGGTGTATCTACACTTTACTGGTTTTTTGTTATTTTAATTTACTTGTTGTTGTTCAGCTGTATTATAACAGACATGATTAGGTGTGTTTTTAGAACTGTATTATATCTGCATGCTGTGTATTTACAGTTTATGGCTTTAAAAGTCATTCTGTTGTTGAGTTGTTGCGGTTAGGGTGTATGGTATTAGACATGATTGGGTGTATTTGAATCATATCTATGGGTGTATTTACAGTTCTGACACGGTGTATTTTGCAGCCTCTCTCAGTTGTTGATGACGAGCTTGTTCCAAAGGTTGGAATGACCTTTACTACCCTTGAAGATGCTGGAAAATTTTACAGGAACTACGCCAAGGCTGCAGGTTTCTCTACAAGAGTTCGGTGCACAAATAGGAAGGGAAACGAGATTAAGAACCAACTGATTACATGTAGCAGAGAGGGAAAATGGAAATCTAAAATATCTCCAACCGAGAAGACCAATCCGACAGCCGGTCTAAACTGTCCTGCAAGAATTTATATACACACATTGAAGGATGTCGGTGCTTGGATCATTTCAAAGGTTGTGCTGGATCATTCACACCCCTGCTGTCCAAGCAAAGCAGAGATGCTCAAACAGCACAGGGAACTAAGCATGTCCATTCGTCGTACGATAGAGAATAACGAGGAGGCCGGTATCAGACCAAGCAAAACCTACCAATCATTTGTTGCTGCTGCCGGGGGTCACCGCGAGTTAAATTTTATCGAAAAGGACGTGAGGAATTACATTACCAGGGAAGTGCGGAATGTTTCCGAACAAGAAGATGCAAAGGAATTCGGGAAATATTTGTTAAGAATGAAAGAGAAGAATCCGAATTTCTTTTTTGAGCTCCAACTCGAAGAGGATCAATCGATTAAGCTGGCTTTTTGGGCCGATGCAAGAAGCAGAGCCGCCTTTGAGTATTTCGGAGACGTCATTTCATTCGACACCACCTACAATACAAACAGGTAACAAACTGTCCCTGTTTATGATGCCAAATTAATTTATTTTTACGAATCCGCAGTAGAGGTGTATATTGGCTGTTTCATTGGGTGTATGCGAAGCATTTGTTAGGGTGTAGCTAATGATTTTGCATTCTGGACCATGGTAATTTGTTTCAGGTATAATTTGGTCTGTGGTTCTTTTGTCGGGGTGAATCACCACGGTCAATCAACACTTCTCGGATGCTCTTTGATGAAGAACGAAGAAATTGAATCATTCAAATGGTTATTTCAAAGCTGGCTTCGTTGCATGGGAGGAAACGCTCCGAAAGGGTTTCTCACCGATCAGTGCGCATCCATGAAAAGGGCTTTAGAGGCTTGTATGCCAACAACAGTTCACCGCTGGTGCATTTGGCACATCATGAAGAAGATTCCAAGCAAATTAAACGGGTACAAGGGACATGCCGATATCGAACAAGAAATGAGCCAAGTTGTTTGGAACTCTCAAAGCAAAGACTCATTCGATAGGAATTGGAACGATTTTCTGCTGAATTTTGGTCTTGGGGACAACAAGTGGCTTTCAGGTAATGTCTTTTTAAAATCTGCATCAGAGGTGTAAGTTGCATGTTTTCTCGGGTGTATTTATAGACTGTCTTTGGGTGTATTATGCAGATCTGTACGAAGACCGTCACATATGGGTTCCTATCTATCTGGATCACCATTTCTGGGCAGGGATGAGAAGCACACAAAGGAGCGAGAGCATGCATTCATTTTTTAACAAGTATATCACCCGGAACAGCTCGCTTATTCAGTTCGTCAAACAATACGATAATTGCCTCGGAAGCAGGGAGCAAGCAGAGAGAGAATCAGATGCTGCAGATTTTCATACGGTCATACCGTGTGCAACCAAATCCTGCATTGAAGCTCAGTTTCAAGATGCGTACACTCACGCAAAGTTTAGGGAAGTCCAAGCGCAATTCAGAGGAAAGGCGAATTGCATCACCAGACTAAAGAATTCCGCTCTAGGCTATTCAGTATACGAAGTCGGAGAACAAGTTTCCAGCTCAATATTCAACAAGTTCGTGGTTACTTACGACTCGGTTGCAGCCGAGGTAAAATGCCATTGCTTATTATTCGAGTCGAGAGGGATACTGTGCCGTCACGCACTAAGCGTGTTAAGCTTCGAACAAGTAAGCCAAGTGTCACCGAGATACATACTGGAACGATGGAGCAAGAAGGTAAAGAGGCGACACACACACATCAAGAGCAGCCACGACGAGCCACTAATGGAGCCAAGAAGCAAGAGGTTCGACCAATTGGTTTTTCGTTCGCAAAATATATGCGAATTTGCCTCCGAATCAGAGGAGCTGACTGCAATTCTGCACCGCGCGTACGATAACGTCATGGCCGAGATGGAAGCATTAAAAGCCAAAAGGAAGGGGACATCTTCTTTATCCCACGAAGACGCCAACTTGGAATCCGTTAACGAGCTTCAAAGCCCGCCAAGGATTCGAACAAGAGGACGTCCAAAAAACAGGCTAGGTTCAAAGCTGGAGAAACAGATCGCAAATGCCACAAAGAAGAAGAAGACGAAAGTTTTAAGCGAGGTAAAAGTAATGTTCTTTAAATTTGTGGCGATTGAGTTTATTTTTCTCGTTAATAGTTTAGGTAATGTGTGTATGTTATATTTCAGATTGATGCTGCATCAGCGGCGCATTCAAATTGCAGCCAATATCAAGGACACGTTATGAGTTATCAGTTCAGGGTACCAGCAGCAGGGGATAACTGGTTGGGTGTATAGTATTACAGAATATGGGTGTAAAAGCACTGTTATTTCGGGTGTATTTTCGTTAATTCACAATTTAGATATAAATATAAAACAAAAGCTGTAAAAATTCTCAGGTTATGGGTTTATATTTGATTTGATGTTTTTCTTCATATTTTAGTACATGTAATTCATACATTTTGAATACAGCGCAGACAGTTTGGGTGTATATTTAATACAACCTTGGGTGTATTATTAGACTTGCGTTGGGTGTAGCATTTTATAATTTGTGTTTTTTCCTTCATATTTTAGCACCTGTAATACAGCTTTTGAATACATCACAGACAGTTTACCAGCACAGATAGTTTAACTATGGGAAAAAATATACATGGAATAGAAGTTGTAGATAAATGGCAAATATTTACATCATTTGTTCAATTTACAAACTACCCAGTTTTTATATCAGCAGAATTAATCTGACAAAACGGACTTAATAATATAGAGGATGGCTTCGACAGCCTTATAGCACTACTCTCTCTAATTGCCTGATCTCTCTGGGTATTCATCTCACTGAATAGTATCCGGGATGCGTACTCCACTCTATAGTGGTCCACCTCCTCCTACAATAAAAAAGTATATTCTGTTTAAACAGCAATATTAATTCAGTAAAGTAATACAGAGTTATATGGTTCTAAAGACAGTTACCTGTGGCCAATTATCCCATTGATACTTCCCCTTTTTGATGTTTTCCGGCTCAATTATCTCCATCCACTTCATAACGTACACAGCGCAGTCATAGCTGAAAACAAAGAAAATAAATTACAAATCTCATTTACAAAAGTTTAATGATCAGACTCACAAATTTATACCTTGTTTTTTGGCCTGATATTTTAACATATGGTGATTTAATTTCCTTCTCCCTCTCCGCTTTCTGAAGAGGTTTCCCGCCGGCATATGTTATCAATCTTGAAAATACGTATCCCTTAAATACGAAAACAAATCAGTAATACACCCGAATGAATGGACAAGATACACCCAACTGAATGGACAATATACACCCATCACAAGTAACGAAATAGACCTATCTATTAAAGTAAAGAAGACAGAGGCAACTTACAGTGAATTTATTAATGGTCTTTCTCTCATCAGTGGGAGCTATTTTGTGTAGCGGGTCAAGTATTTGACATTTACGCTTTCTTGTATTTATCAGCCATAACCACCAATGCCCGGCGTAGCAGACAGGGGCAAAAATCTGAAGGATTCCCACACATTAACAGTGTGTTATTTTATTTTGCAAATAAGTAAATAAGCGTAGTAACAAATTTAGCAAACGAAAACTTACATATGGGTGCGAAGTCAATTTTTTTCTATCTATGAAGGGAATGAAACTCGGGTAGGCTTCCACCCTGAATTCCTTTTTCGTTTTTGGTGATACGAATTCCCCGTTTGGGTGATCCGAAAGCGCCATGCACTGCAAGAATGGGAAACGAGAAATGAAATACTAAACTTACACCCAATGGAACGTGACAAATACACCCAAATCAATACAGAAAATACACCCGAAGTTCGTAGAAGTAACACTTACCACAATATCGGGGGGGAGACAGTATATTTGTTCTTGAAATCTCTTTTCATTTTTGTTGTTGAGGATGAGGCAGACGGCAGATACAATCTAGAAATATATGCCGAAATCAATTTTACATTGATAAGCATTGTAATTGACTTTGGTGTAAAAACAGTAATCTTATTCTAATATTACCTGAGATTCTATATCACTTTTTGCCTGGAGGGAAGCAAGGTGCATTCTCATCAAAATGTATTCTCCTTGGCCAATCAGAGTGCACATCTCCTCATACTCGTTAGTATTTCCATCTGCATCTTCCTTCAGTCTCGTCCCCCAGATGTAGCACTTTTGTTTCATATCATCCGTAATCTGATATAATCCCGAGGAGTTTCAAACTTTGCAGAACTTTCTCCCCCAGTCTCCCTCTGAATTTGTGGACTTGTGTTTTTTCCCTTCGTCGCGCTGCTTGCTATTCTTTGGACCAAACTGTCCAATTGTTCTATCAAATTCGCAGCTTCTGGAGATTTTTCCCTTTCTGTCTCCTGTGTTGACGCCCCCTCCTGGCTTGAATCAGTGAATCCAAGGCTGAATGATGGCACCCCTGGATCTGTTTTCGGAACATAGGAAGCTGTCCGTGCCATCATCAACAGGGCAGCAGCGTCTTCTGCGTCTGGATGACTGCGTCATCATGTATAAGAATAAGAATAAGAATAAGAATATACAGATGATAAGGAAAGATTGATTTTAGTCTGATGAACTTACACTTTAGTTGGAGCTGGGGGAACCGTGGGTGTGGTCTCTTGAAGTTGTTTGGGGGTTTCAGGAGTGCTGCACAGTTACAAAAAATTAATCACGTCGTAAAAGAAACTAATCAGGAACAATATACACCCAAACTGTTAGCTAATATACACCCAAACTCCAAACAAATATACACTCAATACTATTTCTTACGTTTCCGTAGTCCCTTCAATCTGTAGCATAGGGGTTGGTTCAAAATCTGTCTCTGTGGTTGTTTGGGATGCCGGCACAAAAACCTGAATCGGGACTCTAAACAAGAAGAAAAATGAAAGGTTAACAACGCCTTTGAAAATAATAAGGTTATAAGGTTGAATATTATTGTAAAACTCACATTGCAAGCGCTTCGGACGGTGTCTGTTCCCTCACAACCATCATATTCGAATCAGACGGACTCAACCTAAAATACACCCAAAGAAATTCAAGAAATACACCCGAATATTTCAAAAAGAAGACAGGCTTTGTTTTTTTGAGAACTTACATACTTGCAGTTTTTGCTTTTTTTTCCTGCCTTTTTTTTCTTGAATAAAATAATAAAGGGCTTTTTTTTCTAAAAAAAAATATATACAGAATTAGAAGTAGAAGGGTAATAGAAGAACAAAAGTAACGGTTATTTGAAAGAGAAATTACATGCTCTGTGACGGCTGGTTTACACTACTCTGTTCTGTGTTTCCTTGAGAGGAAGGAGCATCAGTTCCCAAGTTCACAGCCGGTATTCTAAGACAGATTTGATCCAAGCAACACAACAAAGTTAATATTCCAACTTATTAGACAACATACACCCAACTTGATCCACTCAATACACCCAAATGGTACCACAAGACACACCCAATTCATGATAACAAGATTTTATTAAATAATAAAGCTTCTTACGTTTCAGACGACACATAGCGACCTTCTGTCGATCGCAGGTCAGGTTGGTTCTCCCTGCGAAACAAGAAACAATTATTAGCATGCAAAACACAACAAAATATGAAATAGACAGCCCATCAAGACATACCCCTCTGCAGCAGATTTATCAACATTTTGCCCTAGCCATTCATCCAGTTCGTCACTTGATATTTCATATGTCTCACTACATTCATAAAGGAAGATGTTAACAAAAATAATTACGACGATAGACGGTAATATAGCTTACGAGGTACTGTACCCGTCAAAGTATTGGTCTTCTTTAGGAGGTGAATCCTCCACGAGAACTTTTTTCTTTTTTGGTTGTGTTCTGGGTGGAAAAAAAAGAGTACCAATCAGAAATAAAAAATTAATTTTATCACAGAATATTATGCAAAGAAGTGCTTACTTTTTTGGTGTTGTTTTTGTTTTTTTCTTCTCCTTCTCCTTCTCTGCAGGTGATGATTCTTCACTCCTATAAGTTAATAACAGACACTTCAGTTAATACACAAAATCTTTATAATGAAGCCAAAAGAAAGGAGTAATAATTTCAGGACATTACTCATCACTTTGTTCAGTTTCAGATTCTGAATCAGAATCTGGCTCCTCTTGCCTCTGCTTTCTTTTTCTGGAGTCCATTCTGGAAGGCAAACAGTGATTATTTAGAACATATTAAAATACACCCAACGTGATCAACAAGATACACCCAACTCGAAAAAGAAATTACACCCAAGTATGGTACTTACTTTTTCCCCTTTTTGATGTGTTGTTTTCTTGCTGAATCCTCCGAGTCTTGTTGAGTCTCAGACTCAGAGGTAGAAGTGTCACTGTCAGTAGCTGTTTCTGTCTCCGAAGACGATGTTGGACTCGCCTTCCTTTTTTTGTTTTTTTGATTTCTTGTTTTTTTTCTTTTTTTTCTTTTTCTTTCATTTTTTCTCTTGCTCTTGTCTCCGCCATCTTCACAATTCCCTGAAACATGAGATATTTTAGCTAGCAGCATTCAGGTAAATAAAATAGAAGCAACATATTATGTTTACTTACCAAAATTTCTTCTTTTTCTGCAGTCATTCTTTCCACCAACTTCTCCTTAGTCCAGTTGGCAATCCAAGGCTTTGGTGGTCTTTCAGCCCTCTTCTTGCCTTTGTTTTCAGAAAGATGAAAGTATATTATCATGAGGGCAAAGAGGCAGCCATCAATTGCCTTCTTCTTCTTATCCTGGTAGTCTGTGATGCCTTTGATCAAGAAGGTCAAAACATGCGCCCCCCAGTTTCTCTCCGATATGCCGTCCATCTTAAAAATTGGGGCGAGGTGCACGGGCGATATTTTGTTTATCGTCGTTGGCAAAAGGAACGCCATCTGTATGTAGAGGATGAATATCCTCTTGAACATCAGGCGTTCCTCTTCGCTGCCAACGCCGATTTCCATCATTTCATCGGTAAGACTTTTGAGGGTCTTACCCTGGAATCTTCTATAAATTATTTTGTCATCATCAGAAAGTTGCTTATAAAGTTGCTTATACTCAACTTTCTCAGGAAACAGATTTCCTACAAAAAAGAAAACAACAAAGTATCAAAATCGGTTCAAAAACACCCAAGCATCAACCTTAAATACACCCAAGCATGAACTTAATATACACCTATAATTTTGAGCTAGTCACCTGTTGCATTGATGCCAAGCGCATCACCTATTGTCTTTGGTGTTATTTGGAAAGAACCATATCCTGTCTTCAGTTTGTTCTCCCCAAGTTTGAAGTTGTTTGCCAGTTCCCTTAAGAGTTGGTGATCCACCCTTAGAGGTGGGACATGCATCAACCCACCAAATCCGAGATCCCTGACAATTGCCTTCTTCTCCTCAGCCATGTTTCTGAACTTATCACTCAGGAGATGTGTGGCACACTTAAGGTCTTTCGTTTGGTTTCTTGCTGCCATTTTGTCTGAAACAAAAAATACACACAAATATATTCCCATTAGTAACAGTAAGATACACCCATATGTAAGAATCAGATACACCCATTGATAACAGTGAGATACACCCATTGAAATTATTCAGATACATTCATATATATCAGTCAGATATCAGTCAAACATGTTTCAATATCAAGCAACATTACAAGGTCTAATAACAGTAAGATACACCCATATGTAAGAATCCGATACACTCATTGTTAACAGGGAGATACACCCATAGATATTATTCATATAAATCCATATATATCAGTCAGTTATCACTCAAACATGCTTCAATATCAAATTAATTCAGATATCAGTAAGATACACGCATATATGAGTCAGATACACCCATTGATAAGAGTAAGATACACCCATATGTAAGAATCAGATACACCCATTGATAACAGTGAGATACACCCATTGAAATTATTCAGATACATTCATATATATCAGTGAGATATCACTCAAACATGCATCAATATCAAGTCACATTACAAGTTCAAACAGTATACAACCCCCAATCTACGGAATAAAGCCCCAAAAATCAACAACAGTAGCAAGAGAACTTAGAACAAGAATGTAGAACGACGTAAAACTTAGAAGAATGACGTAGAACTTAGAACAGTGTGACAAAGAAGCAAGAATAATAGCACAGTAAACCCTAGAGAAGAACGACGTAGAAGAAAACTAAAATTGGGAGGTTTTCTTGATGAACTTACGTTGAGTGTATTTGCTTCGTTTTCTCTTCAGATTCTTCACGTAGAGTTTGATGTTGTTTTGATGGAGGTTTCGAACAACGATTTCTATTTTTTGAAGTTTGATTTTTGCTCGAAATTGGGAGCGTTTCCTTGGTTTCGAAGCGTTTTGAGAAGTGGAAGAAGTGGAGGAAGTGGAAGAGTCTGCCATACGAACCGTTTGTGTTGAGCGCGTGATTTTGACGCGCCATGTTATGCTTCCTTATGCGCGTGTCTTCGATTTGGGCTGGGCCAACTTGGAAGCTTGGATACTTGTATGTGTAGCAGGCCCGTTAGTAAATATATATGTTAAGTTTTACGCTTTCAGCATTATTATTTTTAGGTAATTTTTGGTTGATACTATCATTTATATTTAAAAATTATCATTAATTTTATAATAATACAATTTAATTATAATATTATAGCAACCCATTATACAATAATCTCAATAAACAATATTTAAAATTATCTAAAATTATTCAACAATTATTCAATTATTTAATTATTAATTATACTTCAAACAATCAGCTTTAACAATTAATCATTTAATCATGCTTTAATAATTAATCAGTTTTAACAATTAATCATACTTCAAGCAATTAAAACTAAAGCTTAGAACAAACAATTAATTATTTTTGATGTGAAAAACATTCTAAACAGTATGTGAAAAATATTCTAATAACCACCAATCAGCTTCAATAATTATTCATGTTTCAAGCAATCAAAAACAAAATTTAGAACCAACAATTAATCACTTTTGATGTGAAAAACATTTCAAACAGTGTCTGTAAAATATTCTAATAACTAGCAATCAGCTTCAACAATTAAATGAATTAATCATGCTTCAGCAATTATTATTACAATCAACAGAATTTATACCTAGGGTTAGAAGCTGGAAACCTGGAAAAATGCAGAGCTGGCAGGGACAATGCCGTGACGGAAAGTGTCGAACAAAACTGGTGCCGGCAGAAAGACACTGCGCGACGAAAACTGACACTAGCCGTGGCTGCGATTTTCGAAGAATGACTTCGCGACAGTTCGTGGCTGCGCGAACAGAGTTGGATGACGTTGGCTCAACAGATATTGCGACAGCGACGGTGGCTGGATAGAAGTGGCGGTGGCCCAACGGAGAGTGAGAGTGGATACTGGAGACGTGGGCGGTGAGAGTGGAGGCTCGAGAGAGGAGAGGGGTGAATGGGTCTGTGTGGGTGATTAGGGTTCCTTTTGGCCTTTCCAGCATGCAAAACACGGCGTTTTGGGGCAAATTTCAAAAACCAACCGGGTCACGGTTTGGTTTGACAGACTGGTTCCCGGTCGGTTCGGCAGGCCAACTTCAATTTTCAAATCTTGTAGTTTTGTCTTTTGTCTGAACCATGTTTATCAATGGTTTCCGGTTTGATCGGTTCTACTGGCCGGTTCAAATTGATTTTCAGAACATTGCTTTTACCTCACGTTCCAACATATTTGGCACGTGCTTGCTGTAGAAGCCTTTTTGGATATTTGGTCTGTCATGTTGAGAGACCTGACTTTGCTAAAAACTTTCCAAAAAACCTATTAAAAGATTTACAAAAAGTATTAAATTGGGCTAAAATTTAAAGTGGCCTAAAAACTTACTATATTATCTTGTTTAGGTTTCAAATATATTTATAGTTACCTACCTTTGTCTGGAGGAGAGTTCTTTCTCTTTGAGAGTCCTTTTTCTTTGTAGAAGAGCCACGTAGAACTAAAGGTTCTGTCTTTCAACTTCTTTACCTTCCTTCAGCTTTTCACCTTTATTTTCACACACAACCTACAACAATAATACCAGTAATAGAAAATAAAAAATTTGAAAAAATAACAGACAAACTACATTATCTTTATACCCACTAGCTTAGTTAGAAACATCACCAGCCTTCCAATATACACCGGCATATTCATCACTACAGGGATTGGAGACGCATTATGGACAAAGAAGGGAGTCAAACCATAGAGGGCAAAAGTGATTTCAATCAAAAGAATACTGGAGAAAATGTACAGTTAGAAAAATCTCAACTTGGTAGGAAAAATAATCTCGGACAAGGACATAAACTTCAAGACCAGCAAAAACGCTCTACTAGGGATGTGGGGTAATCCAAAGGGAGTGACTT
This sequence comes from Arachis hypogaea, assembly GCF_003086295.3. Lineage (NCBI taxonomy): Eukaryota > Viridiplantae > Streptophyta > Magnoliopsida > Fabales > Fabaceae > Arachis > Arachis hypogaea. Next base: position 30,748,498 of record NC_092054.1, read on the forward strand.
TTTCTAAGGTAGGTAGAAATAAAATGGTGATCAGTTTCAGCAACAAGAAGAGGGGTCTTTAAATCCTAGATGGAGGTCCATGGCGCATTAGGGTCAACTCATCAACCTACAAATATGGGATCAACATGAATTAGCTTATGATGTGAAGCATAACCACATGCTGTTATGGGTGCAAATGCATGGAGTTTCCTTGGAATACTTGAACATAAATGTAGCTGAAACCATCAGGAAAAAGTTAGGACTAGTGGTGGAATCCGAGAATCCTGGAAAGGGTAATGTTTTGGAAAGAATTTTTTTGAGAGTAAGAGCAGCGGTTAATATAAATGAACCTCTACCCACATGGGTGTGGCTATCCAGAGATAAACTTTCAAGTGTTTGAGTAGAGTTCAAATACAAAAGAATACAAGATAGTAGCATTGAAATACAAAAGAATACAAGATAGTTATTGTTTCAACTACGGTATACTTGGTCATGGAAAGTGTCATGAAACCACTCATCCCAAAAGCTTAGGCTGATAGGAGAAAGTAACACTAATGGTTACTTTTTCATCCCCCTCAAGCAAGAGCCTCTCTTTTGGGTTTGCTTGATTTGCTATCTTTTTCACTTTTTTTTGGGGTTCACCAAGGATCGAACTCTTGACCTTTTGGATATAGAGCTCTGATACCATGTCATGAAACCACTCATCCCAAAAGTTTAAGCTGATAGGAGAAGGTAACACTAATAGTTATATCTCTAACAGAAAGAAAGATTGCAATAGACCCATGGCTATGGCAGTTTGGAACCCAAGCATCCCAAGATATGGACCAGGTTTAGGAGTAAACAGAGCTAAACTGCTTTCTCCAATGGATGAGGAACGTATGAGTGAAGAAGAACCTAGAAGCACAGCTATGGTAGAACAGGCACGTGAATCTGCACACACTACAGGAGAGAGTAGAGAAAAGTAACAAACCAAAGAAAGTGGGACTGGGTGGGGAGTAGGAGCAGGAGAACAGGGGCTAGGAGAGGTTATGCACGACAATCATGAAGGAGTAGGAAAGGAAAGCCATGGATCAAGGGAGTTGGTGGAAGAATCCCAAAAATAATGCTGATCAATGACAGAGAAGATACAAGGGAAGAATTAGGTCTAGTTCAGGAAAAAGAAGAGGTTAAAGAAATGTTCAAGAAAAGTAAAGCTGGGCCAGGAAATAGAGATCATAGGTCTTAGGCTAATACGACCAATATTTCACACACATTGGATTAGAGGAAAGAGAACAGATGGGCTTCAATATATATAGTGAAGGATACCTTGCTGTTGGAGAAAAGGAAAATTATCAGAAAGTCCAAATAAATGTGGTTCAAAGCCTAGGCAAGGATAAGGCCAAAACTATAATAGAAATTTTAAGAGAAACAATGGGAGTCAGGAAGAAGGTTGTGGAAAGGAGCACAAGCAAGGAGGCAGCCCTGAAGACCAACATGAAAATAAATATGAAAGAAAGAGGAACCATTTGGAGCATCAGAGGGAAAACAAAGATGAAGAGTGCAGCGAATAAGGAAGGGAAAGCGTCAATGCATGTAACTGAAGAGGAAAAATGTATTTCCTAGAGTCGGCAGGGGAAGAAGATGACAAGTTAGCAACAGAGAAATATGAAATGGAAAGGAGTATTGAGGTAGTAGAGAGGATAGGAAAAAATTGGAAAATAGAACTAGTCCAGAACATTGAGAATTGCCTAAATCTGAAGAGGAAAAGGGAACCAGAGGACCAACTAATGTTTAAAAATGAAAATGAGATGAATATAATGGCTAATGAAATAGAAGAAGAAAGCAAGAAGAGGATGAAGCGTGAAGACATTATTATGGCTAAGGAGGTGGGCCAACACATGTTCCACCCACAGCCATGAAGGTCCTCAGTTGGAACTGTTGTGGGTTGGCGGCGCTTACGACAATTAATGAGCTTTTGAGTTTGTGTAAACAATTTAAGCTGTCTATAGTTTTTCTTTTGGAAACTAAAGTGAATAGTAATAATATCAATAGGATTAGAAGAAGGTTAAAATATGACAAGATGTTTTGTGTGGAACCCCGGAGACTGTCTGGGACCTTTGTTTATTTTGGAATGTTAATATAAACCTTAATGTTTATGAGTGGTGTCATAATTATATTATAGCTAATATTAATAATAATGAATTTGATGATTGATAGGGGATATTTACCTATGGGCATCCCGATCCCAAAAGAAGGAAAGAACTATGGAGGGAGCTTACTGTGAGAAGGCAGAATCTGCAGGGGCCTAAATTGGTTTTGGGTGACTTTAAGATGTTTTGTCTCAAGATGAAAAAATTGGTTTGCACGCTAAGCCTATAAATCAAATTCAGGCTTTTAGAGCTTTTGTGGATGATAATGAATTAATGGATATGAAATTAAAAGGCATGAAATTCACTTGGTTTAGTAATCCCAGAAATGGTTTTGTCACTAAGGAGAGACTTGATATAATGCTAGTAAATTGAAAGTGGAGAAAATGGTTCCAACATGCAGTATTGAATGGGTTACCTACTGTTAATTCTGATCACAATATTCTACTACTGGATTTGGAGTAAAAAAGTAGAAGACCAAAGTTATTTAAATTTAAAGCTTATTTGGCTGATGATACGAATATAGAAAACGAGGAGTACATAAATAAAAGCGAAGAGTACATAAACAAAAGTCAGGCAGGGTTGGAAGGAAGGGTTGTAACAAACCATGGACAGGTGGGAGCTGGTCCACCTATTTCGGGCAGCAGGAAGAGCACCAGGGAGAAAACAAATAGCAAGTGGTTGGAGGATTATGATCATTAGTGAATTGTGATATGAATTCTCCTTTCCTGTAGCTATTCTCTTTTCCCATATTCTATCCCTTTTCTAATTCTTCTCAATTTCTTAGTACACCCTTTATTCTTGTCTCAGGTTACTGGTTGCTGGCTGCTTCCTAAGGCTAGGGATTTTGCACTGTCTTATTCTTCTTAAACCCCTTCTTCTTTCTGCTAGTCATATTCTTCAATTCCTTTATACTCATACTTCTATATTGTGAATTGCTTATTGATACTCATACTCAATATTAACACCACACTACATTTTCTTCAATATATTGGCTTCCTTGTATCATTTGGTGCTTTCATCCCATGGCTATAGCTGACAATACCCGCATGAAAGGCATGGAAGCTGACATCAAGAAACTCTTTCAGATGTTCGAATCCATTTCGGAGGAGACTCGTGCTGAGCACGCGCGATCGTCAGAAGCAACATATTTGAAAATTGGCGCGCTGCAACAATCTATTACTCAGCTTCTCCATGCCCAGCCTCATCACAGATCTGAGTTGCATGAGCTCTCCCATGGTTCGAACTCAGGGTCAGAATTCCACTAGCGTCCTTTTATGCAACCGCGTCGAGTGGGTTTCGATCTGCCTAAATTTGATGCTTTTGATGCGTTAGGTTGGATCTTTTCTCTGGATCAGTATTTTGACTACTTTCGTGTGCCTGAGGAAGAGCAAATCAGCATCGCGGCTATTCACATGACCGGTGCCGCGATTCCTTGGTTTCAAATGTCACAACGCTCTGCTCGATTTCGTATATGGAATCAGTTGAAGCGTGCCATTGAACTCGAATTCGGGCCTTCTCTGTATGAATCACCGCGGAAAATATTATTCAAATTGCAACAATTGGGTACAGTGAGCGACTATTACTCCGAATTTGTTGCTTTAGCTAATCGCACACAGATTGATCCCCCTGATGTATTGAAGGATTGTTTTATTAGTGGGTTAAAATCTGATATTAGACGAGAGGTGAAGGCACAGTGCCCTCCCTCCCTGATGCGTGCGGTCACATTAGCTAGACTTTACGAGGACAAGTTTTTTTCAGTATCGAGAAGCACTTATGGTCCGGCCTCTCCCCGTCCTCAGCCGACTCCTGCAGCTACAATTTCGAGTAATAGGCCCATTTAGCAGAATACTCTACCGCCGTTGCTTCCGAATCCACCCCAGCGTCCTGCCTTACCGCCGATGAAAAGCTCGGTGCGGAAACTGTCCCCGGTGGAGATTCAAAGCAAACGGGAGAAGAGATTATGTTACTGGTGCGATGAGAAATTTTTAGTTGCTCACTGTTGCCCAAATTGCCAGTATATGCAACTGCAACTAGTGTTAGATGATGCAGATGGAGGGGACACATGGATGCAAGAGTCATTGGAATTTGAACCCAGTTTGGAGGCGTTGGAGTCTCAGGTAGTTGAGCATCATTTATCTTACAATGCTATGCATGGTACAAGTGGTCCTACTTTGATCCGTGTTAACGCTATCATCAATGGGCTAGAGGTCTAGGCCCTGATTGATGGTGGCAGTTTGGATAGTTTTATTCAACCTCGCATATCCAAAATTTTTAATCTACCTATTGAACCTGCATTGGGATTTAAGGTGATAGTAGGCAGTTTTGAAGTCTTGCCGGTAGAGGGTCGCATTGCTAGTTTGGATGTTAATCTCAGGTTGCCTTGTTAGCATTCCAGAGGTTTACGTGCTCCATGTGGCTGGGGGAGAGTTGGTGATTGGTTCAACTTGGTTACAAACATTGAAGGCTCATATTGTAGACTATAATTCTTCATTTCTTCGCTTTTGGCATAAAGGAGAATTTGTCACTGTGCAGGGTTATAAGAGTCCACCTTCATCTCAAGCTCAATTTCATCATATACGAAGGTTGGTAAGCACCGATGCAGTGGCTACAGTATTTAATCTTGAACTTCAGCAATTGGATGAGATTGTCAAGCCCCCTTGCAGTTACCAGAAGCTCTTCACCCTGCCTTGGTTAGTTTAATGCAGCAATATGCTGTTATTTTTGAGCAGCCTTCGGGTCTTCCTTCCTGACGTTCCCAAGATCATGGTATTCCTTTAATTGAAGGGGATGCACCAGTTAAATCCCGTCCTTATTGTTACCCTCACAACTTGAAAGCACAAATTGAAACAATGGTGTTTGAGATGCTGCAAGAGGGGATAATTCAACCCAGCAAAAGCCCTTTTTCCTCTCTCATTCTTTTAGTCAAGAAAAAGGATGGCACATGGCATTTTTGCACTGATTATCGGGCATTAAATGCAATTACAGTCAAAGATTGCTTTCTCATTCCTACCATTGATGAGTTGTTGGATGAAGTCTTTGAGGCTACTATTTTTTCGAAACTGGATCTTCGCTCGGGTTACCACCAAATCTTAGTCAAACCTGAGGATTGCTTTAAGACAGCGTTTTGCACGCATCAAGGGCTGTATGAATGGTTAGTGATGCCCTTCGGCCTCACCAATGCCCCTGCTACTTTTTAGAGCCTTATGAATGATATATTCATCCTTACTTGCGCAAATTTGTGCTAGTTTTTTTTTTTTATGATATACTAGTCTATAGTAGTGGTTTTGACTTACATTTAGAGCATTTGGAACTAGTCTTAAAACTGCTGCAGCAAGAGTCTCTATTTGCTAAACTTTCCAAATGCCTTTTTGGCTCCTCGGAAGTCGATTATTTGGGACATACAATCAGGGGCAGTGGTGTTCACATGAAAATGGCTAAGGTTCAGGCAATTCTGGAATGGCCTCAACCTGCAAGCGTAAAGCAGCTTCGGGGGTTTTTAGGCCTTACTGGTTATTATCAACGATTTATTAAAGGGTATGCCTCATTAGCAGCTCCTCTCACTAATTTACTTAAGAAAGACTCGTTTAATTGGTCAGAGTAAGCTACTCAAGCCTTTCAATAGTTGCAGCATGCAATATGCACCAAACCAGTCTTGGCATTGCCCAATTTTAATATTCCTTTTGAAGTGGAGACAGACGCTTCAGGTACTGGTGTTGGGGCTGTTTTGATTCAACAAAAATATTCCATTGCTTATTTTTCCAAGAAACTACCGCCTACTTTACAGAAGCAATCCGCTTACATCAGAGAGTTTTACGCCATCACTGAAGCCTTAGCTAAGTTTCGCCATTACTTGCTAGGGAAAAGATTTATCTTGCGCACTGATCACCAAAGCTTGAAAGCGCTCTTAGAACAAGATCTTCATACACCAGAGCAACATAAATGGCTTCATAAATTGCTCAATTTTGATTTTGAAATCTATTACAAGGCTGGGACTGAAAATGTTGCAGCGGATGCACTCTCTCGCAGCTTCTTTGGGGATTGGTCTGCGGATGAGGATCTCCGAGTATTATTGGCAAAGTGAAACTCCAATTCAGTTGAGGATTTGAATTACTCTTGTTAAAATGGCCTCTTGTTGTGGAAGAACCGATTAGTGGTACCTTCCAAGAGCACTTTAATTAGGCAAATCCTCCATGAATACCATGATAGTGTGATTGGTGGTCATGCGAGAATTGCTAAGACTGTGGAACGCATTTGTTCCATTTTCTATTGGCCTCATATGTGAAAGGATATCAAGCAGTATGTCTTATCTTGCTGCATTTGTCAACAAGCAAAGGCAGAGAACAAGGCACCAACCAGTTTGTTCAAGCCATTACCCATCCCTTCACAGGTATGGGAAGATATTGCCATGGATTTCATTGTGTCTCTGCCAGTTTCATCCGGCTATTCAGTTATCATGGTGGTTGTCGATCGTTTGACTAAGTATGCCCATTTCCTTCCCTTGAAACAAGATTTTAATAGCAGGACAGTTGCAGAAACTTTTATCAACAATGTGGTTAAGTTGCATGGTTTCCCAAAATCTATTGTATCGGATAGGGATCGGGTATTTATCAGCAAATTTTGGCAGCACCTCTTTCGCATCCAAGGTACTAAATTAGCATTGAGCTCAGCTTATCATCTCCAAACTGATGGCCAGAGTGAAGTTTGTAATCGAACCCTGGAGATGTATTTACGTTGTTTTTGTTTCGAGAATCCTAAGCGCTGGCTGGAGTTTTTGCTGTGGGCTGAGTTTTGGTATAACTCCTCGTGGCACAGTAGTATCAAGATGACTCCCTTGGAAGCTCTTTATGCCAGGGACCTGATGCGGTATTTGTAACCACACTTACTTACCAGCAAGTGCACCGGGTCGTACCAAGTAATACCTTACGTGAGTAAGGGTCGATCCCACGAGGATTGATGGATTAAGCAACAATAGCGTTTGATAGGATTAGTTAGACAAACAGAAAAGAGTATTTGAATATTCAATCGTGCAGAAATTAAAATAGTAAAGTAAATAAATTGGGAAGAAAATATGGAGAAAATAGTTAAGGTTTTAGAGTTATCTATTTTTCCTGATTAATTTTTCTTACTAACTATTTTAATCATGTAGGATTTAATTTATGGCAAACTATATGTGACTAGACCCTAATTCCTTAGACCTTTCTAGTCTCCTCTAAAATTCATCAACAGCCAATTCCTTGGTCAATTAATTCCAATTAGAGGGTGATAATCAATTTCTAGTTTATATGCCACAAAAATTCTAATTACCCAAAAATAAAAGGATTATATGTCACGTATCCCGTTAAATCCAAATAATTAAAATTTAGGAGAAATTATTTTCAAGCTGTTGTTCAAGTAAAGAGCTTTCCCAAGTTTTACAGGAACTCAAATAGAAAGAGGGTCATACTTCCGTTCCACCCAAATTCATAAAATAAAGAGCGAAAACAATTCTTAAATATAAATCCACACATAAATTAAAATAGAAAAAGCAATAAAATCAATCCATACAAATAGACAGAGCTCCTAACCTTAACAGTGGAGGTTTAGTTGCTCATAGAAAAGAGAGAAAATTAGGATTGTCAATTATGTTCCCCTGATAGGATGAGGTGGAATCTCCCCCAGGACCTCCCTCCAAAGGAAGGAAAGTTTCTCCCTTTTTATAACTAATCCTAATAAATTTAAAATCTAATATCTAAAACTAAAAATTAAAATAATATCTTTTCCTCATTCTAAGATTTGAATTTAAATTTGAATTAATTAACAGATCTTCAGTTGATGGGTGGAGACCACTTGTTCTGTCCATTCTGCAGCTTCTAATAAGTGTTTTCTGGGCTGAAAATTGAGTTAAAACAGCCTAGAAATCGCCCCCAGCGTTTTCTGTCAATTCTGCAGATCGCTTATGTGACGCGTCCGCGTCGTCCATGCGTTCGCGTCATTTGTGCATATTCCAGTCCACGCGATCGCGTCAGGCACGTGATCGCGTCATTGCGATTTCCTTCATTCCGCGCGATCGCGTGAGCCATGCGTCTGCATCGGTATTCGCTGGTCATCTCCTTGGCTTCTTCTCTTTCTCTGCAGAAACTCCATCAAATTCCGCCAAATGCTACCTAAAATAAACAGTATTGTTGATGAGCGGATAATTTATACGCTTTTTGGCATTGTTTTTAGTATGTTTTTAGTAGAATCTAGTTACTTTTAGGGATGTTTTCATTAGTTTTTATGTTAAATTCACATTTCTGGACTTTACCATGAGTTTGGGTGTTTTTCTGTGATTTCAGGTATTTTCTGACTGAAATTGAGGGACTTGAGCAAAAATCAGATTCAGAGGTTGAAGAAGGACTGCTGATGCTGTTGGATTCTGACCTCCCTGCACTCAAAGTGGATTTTCTGGAGCTATAGAACTTAAAATGGCGCGCTTCTAATTGAGTTGGAAAGTATACATCCAGGGCTTTCCAGCAATATATAATAGTCCATACTTTGGCCAAGAATAGACGACGCAAACTGGCATTCAACGCCAGCTCTCTGCCCAATTCTGGCGTCCAGCGCTAGAAAAGGATCCAAAACCAGAGTTGAACGCCCAAACTGGCATAAAAACTGGCGTTCAACTCCAAGAAGAACCTCTACACGTGCAACACTCAAGCTCAGCCCAAGAACACACCAAGTGGGCACCGGAAGTGGATTTATGCATCAATTACTTACTCTTGTAAACCCTAGTGACTAGTTTATTATAAATAGAACTTTTTATCATTGTATTCAGAGTCTTGGTTGCTCCGGTTCCCCTCTGGGGCCGAGACCAATGAACTCCATTATCACTTATGTATTTTCACGGTAGAGTTTCTACACTCCATAGATTAAGGTGTGGAGCTCTGCTGTTCCTCAAAGATTAATGCAAAGTACTACTGTTTTCTATTCAATTCATCTTATTTCGCTTCTAAGATATTCATTCGCTCTTCAACCTGAATGTGATGAACATGACAATCATCATCATTCCCTATGAACGCATGCCTGACAACCACTTCCGTTCTACCTTCGACTGAATGAGTATCTCTTAGATCTCTTAATCGGAATCTTCGTGGTGTAAGCTAGAATGATGGCGGCATTCAAGAGAATCCAGAAAGTCTAAACCTTGTCTGTGGTATTCCGAGTAGGATTCAATGATTGAATGACTATGACGAGCTTCAAACTCGCGATTGCTGGGCGTAGTGACAGACGCAAAAGGATAGTAAATCCTATTCTAGCATGATCGAGAACCGACAGATGAATAGCCGTGCCGTGACAGGGTGCGTTGACCATTTTCACTGAGAGGATGGGATGAAACCATTGACAAGGGTGATGCCTCCAGACAATTAGCCGTGCCGTGACAGGGCATTTGGATCATTTTCCCGAGAGAAGACCGAAAGTAGCCATTGACAATGGTGATGTATCACATAAAGCCAGCCATGGAAAGGAGTAAGACTGATTGGATGAAGATAGCAGGAAAGCAGAGGTTCAGAGGAACGAAAGTATCTCTATTCGCTTATCTGAAATTCTCACCAATAATTTACATAAGTGTTTCTATCCTTATTTTATGTTTATTTAATTATTATTCGAAAACACCATTATCAATTTATATCTGCCTGACTGAGATTTACAAGGTGACCATAGCTTGCTTCATACCAACAATCTCCGTGGGATTCGACCCTTACTCACGTAAGGTATTACTTGGACGACCCAGTGCACTTGCTGGTTAGTTGTGTGAAGTTGTGAACCATGGTATTGGCATCATGTTTTTGGCGCCATTACCAGGGAAAGAAAGAGCTATGAATTTTACATAATCAAAGTGTAATCACAATTTCTGCGCACCAAGTTTTTGGCGCCGTTGCCGGGGATTGTTCGAGTATGGACAATTGACGGTTCATCTTGTTGCTCAGATTAGGTAATTTTCTTTTTGTTTTGTTTTCAAACATTTTTCAAAAATTTTTCAAAAATTTCTCCTTTGTTTTCGAAAAAAAAATTAAATAAAAAAAAATGTTTTCAAAAATATAATTTTATTCAAAATTTTTAAGAATGAATTCTAGTGTTCATGAAGCATGTAAAGCCATGTCTAAATTCATTTGGACTGAGGCTTCCAATTTGTTATCAAGAGCAAGCTAGTAGTTGCTAATCCACCTGCTACTGTTCCTGATTTACATACTAAAGCTTGGCTGGCTATTAAGCCATGCCTGACCCTTTGATTGGAGCTTTAGAGTATAAGATTCCTGGAATTCACATTAAAAATTTTGAAATCCTTATTTTTGTTTTTCAAATAATTTTCGAAAAAAATACAAAAAAAAATTAGAAAATCATAAAAATCAAAAAAATATTTTTGTGTTTCTTGTTTGAGTCTTGAGTCATGTTATAAGTTTGGTGTCAATTGCATGTGCATCTTGCATTTTTCGAAAATTCTCATGCATTCATAGTGTTCTTCATGATCTTCAAGTTGTTCTTGGTAAGTCTTCTTGTTTGATCTTTGCATTTGCATGTTTTGTGTCTTTTCTTGTTTTTCATATGCATTCTTGAATTCTTAGTGTCTAAACATTAAAGAATTCTAAGTTTGGTGTCTTGCATGTTTTCTTTGCATTAAAAATTTTTCAAAAATATATTCTTGATGTTCATCATGATCTTCATAGTGTTCTTGGTGTTCATCTTGACATTCATAGTGTTCTTGCATGCATTCCTTGTTTGATTCAAAAATAAAAGAGAAAAACATGAAAATGATGTTTTAAATTTTTCTCTCTCATCATAAAAATTCAAAAATCAAAAAAATATCTTTCCCTTTTTCTCTCTCATCAAATTCGAAAATTTGGATTGACTTTTTCAAAAATTTTTAAAATCAAGTTGTTTCTTTGAGTCAAATCAAATTTTCAATTTGAAAATCTTATCTTTTTCAAAATCTTTTTCAAAAATCAAATCTTTTTCAAATTTCTTAGTTATTTTCGAAAATTCCAAAAATATTTTTCAAAAATCTTTTTCTTATTTTTTATATCAAATTTTCAAAAATAACAATAACAATTAATGTTTTGATTCAAAAATTTTAAGTTTGTTACTTGCTTGTTAAGAAAGATTCAAACTTTAAGTTCTAGAATCATATATTGTGATTTCTTGTGAATCAAGTCATTAATTGTGATTTTAAAAATCAAATCTTTTTCAAAACCAATTTCAATCATATCTTTTCAAAAATATCTTCTTATCTTATCTTTTTCAAAAATATGATTTCAAAATATCTTTTCTAACTTCCTAACTTCTTATCTTTTCAAAATTTGTTTCAACTAACTAACTAACTTTTTGTTTGTTTCTTATCTTTTTCAAAACCACCTAACTAACTCTCTCTCTCTCTCTAATTTTCGAAAATATCTCCCCCCTTTTTCAAAATTTCTTTTTAATTAATTAATTATTTTAATTCTTAATTTTCATTTTCGAAAATTACTAACCTTTTTCAAAAACTATTTTCGAAAATCACTAACTCTTTTTCAAAAAATTATTTTCGAAATTTTCCCTCTCTCCTCTTATTCTATTTATTTATTCATCTACTAACATCTCTTCCTCACATCACTCACCAAATTCGAACCCCCTCTTCTATCTGTGTTCGAATTTTTCTTCTTCTTCTTTTTCTACTAACAATAAGGAACCTCCTTGCTGTGACATAGAGGATTCCTCCTCTTTTCTTTTTCTCTTCTCTTTCTTATGAGCAGGGACAGAGAAAAAGGCATTCTTGTTGAAGCTGATCCAGAACCTGAAAGGACTCTGAAGAGAAAACTAAGAGAAGCTAAATTACAACAATCCAGAGACAACTTGATTGAAAATTTCGAACAAGTAAAGGAGATGGCAGCCGAACCCAACAACAATGCAAGGAGAATGCTTGGTGACTTTACTGCACCAAATTCCAAGTTACATGGAAGAAGCATCTCTATTCCTACCATTGGAGCAAACAATTTTGAGCTGAAACCTCAATTAGTTTCTCTGATGCAGCAGAACTGCAAGTTTCATGGACTTCCATCTGAAGATCCTTTTCAGTTCTTAACTGAATTCTTGCAGATCTGTGATACTGTTAAGACTAATGGAGTAGATCCTGAAGTCTACAGGCTCATGCTTTTCCCATTTGCTGTAAGAGACAGAGCTAGAATATGGTTGGACTCTCAACCCAAAGACAGCCTGAACTCTTGGGATAAGCTGGTCACGGTTTTCTTAGCCAAGTTCTTTCCTCCTCAAAAGCTGAGCAAGCTTAAAGTGGATGTCCAAACTTTCAAACAGAAAGAAGGTGAATCCCTCTATGAAGCTTGGGAAAGATACAAGCAGCTGACCAAAAAGTGTCCTTCTGACATGCTTTTAGAATGGACCATCCTGGATATATTCTATGATGGTTTATCTGAGCTATCAAAGATGTCATTGGATACTTCTGCAGGTGGATCCATTCACCTAAAGAAAATGCCTGCAGAAGCTCAAGAACTCATTGACATGGTTGCAAATAACCAGTTCATGTACACTTCTGAAAGGAATCCTGTGAACAATGGGACGCCTATGAAGAAGGGAGTTCTTGAAGTTGATACTCTGAATGCCATATTGGCTCAGAACAAAATATTGACTCAGCAAGTCAATATGATTTCTCAGAGTCTGAATGGAATGCAAGCTGCATCCAACAGTACTCAAGAGGCATCTTCTGAAGAAGAAGCTTATGATCCTGAAAACCCTGCAATAGCAGAGGTAAATTACATGGGTGAACCTTATGGAAACACCTATAATCCATCATGGAGAAATCATCCAAATCTCTCATGGAAGGATCAAAGGCCTCAACAAGGCTTTAATAATGGTGGAAGAAACAGGTTTAGCAATAGCAAGCCTTTTCCATCATCCACTCAGCAACAGACAGAGAATTCTGAACAAAATACCTCTAATTTGGCAAACTTAGTCTCTGATCTGTCCAAGGCCACTGTAAGTTTCATGAATGAAACAAGGTCTTCCATTAGAAATTTGGAAGCACAAGTGGGCCAGCTGAGTAAGAGGATCACTGAAATTCCTCCTAGTACTCTCCCAAGCAATACAGAAGAGAATCCAAAATGAGAGTGCAAGGCCATTGACATAATCAAAATGGCCGAACCCAATGAGGGAGAGGAGGACGTGAATCCCAAGGAGGAAGACCTCCTGGGACGTCCAGTAGTCAACAAGGAGCTTCTCTCTGAGGAACCAAAGGACTCTGAGGCTCATCTAGAGACCATAGAGATTCCATTGAACCTCCTTATGCAATTCATGAGCTCTGATGAGTATTCCTCTTCTGAAGAGAATGAGGATGTCACTGGAGAGCAAACTGCCAAGTTCCTTGGTGCAATCATGAAGCTAAATGCCAAATTATTTGGTATTGAAACTTGGGAAGATGAACCTCCCTTGTTCACCAATGAACTAAGTGATCTGGATCAACTGACATTGCCTCAGAAGAGACAGGATCCTGAAAAGTTCATAATACCTTGTACCATAGGCACCATGATCTTTAAGGCTCTGTGTGACCTTGGTTCAGGGATAAACCTCATGCCCCTCTCTGTAATAGAGAAACTGGGAATCTATGGGGTGCAAGCTGCTAAAATCTCATTAGAGATGGCAGACAATTCAAGAAAACAGGCTTATGGACAAGTAGAGGACGTGTTAGTAAAGGTTGAAGGCCTTTACATCCCTGCTGATTTCATAGTCCTGGATACTGGAAAGGAAGAGGATGAATTCATCATCCTAGGAAGACCTTTCCTAGCCACAGCAAGAGCTGTGATTGATGTGGACAGAGGAGAATTAATCCTTCAATTGAATGAGGATAACCTTATGTTTACAACTCAAGGATCTCTCTCTCCATCCATGGAGAGGAAGCATAAAGCACTTCTCTCAAAGTAGAGTCAAACAAAGCCCCCACAGTTAAACTCTAAGTTTGGTGTTGGGAGGCCACAACCAAACTCTAAGTTTGGTGTTGAACTCCCATATCCAAACTCTAAGTTTGGTGTTGGAGAGTCTCAACAAAGCTCTGCACGCTTGTGAGGCTCCATGAGGGCCCACTGTCAAGCTATTGACATTAAAGAAGCGCTTGTTGGGAGGCAACCCAATTTTTATTTATCTAACTATATTTTTCTTAGTTATATGTCTTTATAGGTTCATGATCATGTGGAGTCACAAAATAAACAAAAAAATCAAAAACAGAATCAAAAACAGTAGAAGAAAAATCACACCCTGGGGGAAGCACCTGTCTGGCATTCAACGCCAGAACAGAGCATGGTTCTGGCGCTGAACGCCCAAAATGGGCAGCATCCTGGCGCTGAACACCCAGAACAAGCATGGTTCTGGCGTTCAACGCCAGAAATGGCAACAAATGGGCATTGAACGCCCAAAATGGGCACCAACCTGGCGCTGAACGCCCAGAGTTGTGTGCAAGGGCATTTTACATGCCTAATGGGTGCAGGGATGTTAATCCTTGACACCTCCGGATCTGTGGACACCACAGGATCACCTCAAGATCTGTGGACACTACAGGATCATCTTAGGATCTGTGAATCCCACAGGATCCCCACCCACCTCACCCTCTCTCTCTCTCCGTTCATGACCATCCCTTCTGTTTTCCATTCACCACTCACATCCATACACACATCCCTCCATCTCCTCCATATCTTCTTCTTCTTCTATTCTTTCTTCTTTTGCTCGAGGGCGAGCAACATTCTAAGTTTGGTGTGGTAAAAGCATAAGCTTTTTGTTTTTCCATTACCATTGATGGCACCTAAACCTCTAAAAGAGGGGAAGGGAAGACAAAGGCTTCCACCTCCGAGTCATGGGAGATGGAAAGATTCAGCTCAAGGGTCTATAGCTCAGTGGTAGAACATGTGACTGCAAATCAAGAGATCCCTGAGATACCTCAGGGGATGCACTTCCCTCCACATAAATATTAAGAGCAAATCAACACCTCCCTATGAGAATTAAGTTCCAATATGGGACAACTAAGGGTGGAACATCAAGAACACTCCATATTCCTTCATGAAATAAGAGAAGATCAAAAAGCAATGAGGGAGGAGCAACAAAGGCAAGGAAGAGACATAGAAAAGCTCAAGGACATCATTGGTTCCTCAAGAAAGAAACGCATCCATCACTAAGGTGGACTCATTCCTTGTTCTTACTTTCTCTGTTTTTCGTTTTCTATGTTAAGTGCTTATCTATGTTTGTATCTTCATTACATGATTATTAGTAGTTAGTAACTATGTCTTAAAGTTATGAATGTCCTATGAATCCATTACCTCTCTTAAATGAAAAATGTTTTTATTCAAAAGAACAAGAAGTACGTGAGTTTTGAATTTATCCTTGAACTTAGTTTAATTATATTGATGTGGTGACAATGCTTCTTGTTTTCTGAATGTATGCTTGAACAGTGCATGTGTCTTTTGAAGTTGTTGTTTAATAATGTTAAATATGTTGGCTCTTGAAAGAATGATGACTAGCAGACATGTTATTTGATAATCTAAAAAATCATAAAAATGATTCTTAAAGCAAGAAAAAGCAGCAAAGAACAAAGCTTGCAGAAAAAAAAATAGCGAAAAAAATAGAAAGAAAAAGCAAGCAGAAAAAGCCAAAGCTCTTAAAACCAAGAGGCAAGGGTAAATAAAAAGGATTCCAAGGCTTTGAGCATCAGTGGATAGGAGGGCCTAAAGGAATAAAATCCTGGCCTAAGCGGCTAAACCAAGCTGTCCCTAACCATGTGCTTGTGGCGTGTAGGTGTCAAGTGGAAACTTGAGACTGAGCGGTTAAAGTCAAGGTCCAAAGCAAAAAAAGAGTGTACTTAAGAACCCTGGACACCTCTAATTGGGGACTTTAGCAAAGCTGAGTCACAATCTGAAAAGGTTCACCCAATTATGTGTCTGTGGCATTTATGTATCCGGTGGTAATACTGGAAAACAAAGTGCTTAGGGCCACGGCCAAGACTCATGAAGAAGCTGTGTTCAAGAATCATCATACTGAACTAGGAGAATCAATAACACTATCTGAACTCTGAGTTCCTATAGATGTCAATCATTCTGAACCTCAATGGATAAAGTGAGATGCCAAAACTATTCAAGAGGCAAAAAGCTACAAGTCTCGCTCATCTGATTGGAGCTATGTTTCATTGATAGTTTGGAATTTATAGTATATTCTCTTCTTTTTATCCTATTTGATTTTCAGTTGCTTGGGGACAAGCAACAATTTAAGTTTGGTGTTGTGATGAGCGGATAATTTATACGCTTTTTGGCATTGTTTTTAGTATGTTTTTAGTAGAATCTAGTTACTTTTAGGGATGTTTTCATTAGTTTTTATGTTAAATTCACATTTCTGGACTTTACTATGAGTTTTTGTGTTTTTCTGTGATTTCAGGTATTTTCTGACTGAAATTGAGGGACTTGAGCAAAAATCAGATTCAGAGGTTGAAGAAGGACTGCTGATGCTGTTGGATTCTGACCTCTCTGCACTCAAAGTGGATTTTCTGGAGCTACAGAACTCTAAATGGCGCTCTTCCAATTGAGTTGGAAAGTAGACATCCAGGGCTTTCCAGCAATATATAATAGTCCATACTTTGGCCAAGAATAGACGACGCAAACTGGCGTTCAACGCCAGCTCTCTGCCCAATTCTGGCGTCCAGCGCTAGAAAAGGATCCAAAACCAGAGTTGAACGCCCAAACTGGCATAAAAACTGGCGTTCAACTCCAAGAAGGACCTCTACACGTGCAACACTCAAGCTCAGCCCAAGAACACACCAAGTGGGCCCCGAAAGTGGATTTATGTATCAATTACTTACTCCTGTAAACCCTAGTGACTAGTTTATTATAAATAGAACATTTTATCATTGTATTCAGAGTCTTGGTTGCTCCGGTTCCCCTCTGGGGCCGAGACCAATGAACTCCATTATCACTTATGTATTTTTACGGTAGAGTTTCTACACTCCATAGATTAAGGTGTGGAGCTCTGCTGTTCCTCAAAGATTAATGTAAAGTACTACTGTTTTCTATTCAATTCATCTTATTTCGCTTCTAAGATATTCATTCGCTCTTCAACCTGAATGTGATGAACGTGACAATCATCATCATTCCCTATGAACGCGTGCCTGACAACCACTTCCGTTCTACCTTCGACTGAATGAGTATCTCTTAGATCTCTTAATCGGAATCTTCGTGGTGTAAGCTAGAATGATGGCAGCATTCAAGAGAATCCAGAAAGTCTAAACCTTGTCTGTGGTATTCCGAGTAGGATTCAATGATTGAATGACTGTGACGAGCTTCAAACTCGCGATTGCTGGGCGTAGTGACAGACGCAAAAGGATAGTAAATCCTATTCTAGCATGATCGAGAACCGACAGATGAATAGCCGTGCCGTGACAGGGTGCGTTGACCATTTTTACTGAGAGGATAGGATGAAACTATTGACAAGGGTGATGCCTCCAGACGATTAGCCGTGCCGTGACAGGGCATTTGGATCATTTTCCCGAGAGAAGACCGAAAGTAGCCATTGACAATGGTGATGTATCACATAAAGCCAGCCATGGAAAGGAGTAAGACTGATTGGATGAAGATAGCAGGAAAGCAGAGGTTCAGAGGAACGAAAGCATCTCTATTCGCTTATCTGAAATTCTCATCAATAATTTAATTCTTAATTAAACTCAACAAATTAGATGCAAATTCACTAGAAAAAGATAGACAAGATGCTCACGCATCAGGACCCTCCTACTTTGGCTCGTTATGAACTCTCTAGTACTGATAATCCTTCCTTGCAAGAGTGGCTTCAAGACCGTGATCACTTACTCGATCAGCTGAAGTTTAATTTGGAACGCTTCCTGCAATATATGAAATATGTTATTGATAAACATCGCCGACAAATTGAATTTCAGGAGGGCGATTTGGTGCTTGTGAAGTTACAGCCGTATCGCTAGCATTCCATGGCACTGCGTAAACATCAGAAGCTGGGGTTGTGTTATTTTGGTCCTTTTTCGATCAGCAAAAAACTCAGTGACGTGGCCTATAGGGTGGAGTTACCTCCGGAAGCGCGTATCCATAATGTCTTCCATGTTTCAGCTCTCAAACGATTTTGGGGTGAGGGTACTTCCCAGTACTTTCCTCTCCTATTGACCACTACTAATGTGGGACTAGTGTTAGAGCCTTCCAGGATACTTTCTACACGTTCTATTACGAGGGGTGATAGACTAGTGCCACAATGTCAGGTGCAATGGGGACAGGACAACTTGACAGAGACAATATGGGAAGATGTTCATCACTTTCACAAGTTGTTTTCAGAATTCAACCTTGAGGACAAAGTTGTTGCTGATGGGGAGGGTAATGATACGAATATAGCAAACGAGGAGTACATAAACAAAAGTGAGGAGTACATAAACAAAAGTCAGACAGGGTTGGAAGGAAGGGTTGTAACAAACCATGGACAGGTGGGAGCTGGTCCACCTATTTTGGGCAGCAGGAAGAGCACCAGGGAGAAAACAAATAGCAAGTGGTTGGAGGATTATGATCGTTAGTGAATTGTGGTATGAATTCTCCTTTCCTATAGCTATTCTCTTTTCCCCTATTATATCCCTTTTCTAATTCTTCTAAATTTCTTAGTACACCCTTTATTCTTGTCTCAGGTTACTGGTTGTTGGCTGCTTCCTAAGGCTAGCGATTTTACACTGTCTTATTCTTCTTAAACCCCTTCTTCTTTTTGCTAGTCATATTCTTCAATTCCTTTATACTCATACTTCTATATTGTGAATTGCTTACTGATACTCATACTCAATATTAATACCACACTACACTTTCTTCAATCTATTGGCTTCCTTGTATCCGCTGACCATGAGGATTGTGAGCACATCATCAAAAAGGGTTAGAGCAACAAAAAGAAAGAAAGAAGAGATATTTAAACAGACTTGACACAAAGAATAACTGAGTGCAAAAGAAAATCATCAAGTTGGAGTAAAAGAACCTTCAAAAGGGCTAATATGGAGATCGATAAGTTAAAGAGAGATCTCATGAATCTATAGGAAGGAGAGCTAACTGAGAGCAAGCAGGATGAAATCAAGAAAATAAAGCAAGAGATATCACAGCTTTCGAAACAAGAAGAAAAGTATTGGGGAGCGAGACCAAAAGTAAAATGGATGAACATGGGGTATAGAAGCACTTCTTTCTTTCATGCAACCACTATTCAGAGAAGGGACAGAAATAGAATAGAGAGAGTTAAAGACTCATAAGAATAATGGGTCAGCGAAAAAAAAAGAGATTTTAAGACTAGTGGAAGAATGTTTTGTAAAACTGTTTACATCAACGAAGAATCTCAAAATGGATGACTACTTAAAGAGAGTATCTAGGAGAATAAACCCGGAAATGAATGAGGAACTTATGAAAGAGGTCTTGAATGAAGAGATAAGGGATGCTACTTTTAATATGGGGGATTGAAAGTACCTGGACCGAATGGGCTTAATGGCTTCTTCTTCCAGAAACATTGGGACACTGTCGGCAAAGAGATATGTGATGTAGTAAAGCATTTTTTTCAAAAAGGATCATTGTCAGGTAATATTTGCAAAACTACCATAGTTTTGGTACCAAAAGTTAAATATCCAAAATCTCTTAATCAGCTTAAGCCTATTTGTTATTGGAACTATTTATAAGATTATTTCTAGAGTGCTAGTCTTAAGATTGAAAAAGATCATTGACAAGATTGTGTTAGAAATATTTCATTATCTTAATAAAGAAGGTAGGGAAGCATCTAATAACCTAACTATAAAGATTGATATAAATAAAGCATATGATAGGTTAGAGTGGGACTTCATTGAAGTAGCCCTTAAGGCATTTGGTCTCAATCAACATTGGATCAAGTTGTTAATGGAATGCATTAGAAAGGTAAATTATCAAATTAAGATTAATGGTATTTTGTCTAGAAAAATCAGACCTCAAAGAAGTTTGATACAAGGTGACCTACTCTCGCCTTATCTTTTTATCATAGTAGCTGAGGTTTTTACTGTTTTGATGGATGAGACTTTGCAAGAAGAGAAAATTTCAGGTTTAAAAACAGCTCCTACTGCTCTGGTTATTACTTACTTTCTTTTTACAGATGTTTTTATCATTTTTTTTGGGACAAATGAGAAGGCGGTTTATCAGCTCATCAATATCCTTAACATGTACACGGAAGCATCGAGACAAAAAATAAATTAAAAAAAATCTGAAATTACCTTTGGCTAGAATGTTCCTATCCAAACCAGAGTAAACATTGAGAAAATTCTTGGTATGCCAACATGGGACAAACTTGAAAAGTATCTAGGATTATTCACTCGGTGGGGTAGATCAAAAAATAAAGCTTTATAATGAATTGAAGAAACATTCCTTGATAAAATTAGGGGTTGTAAGAAAAAACTTCTAAATCAAGCAAGGAAGGAAATCTTAATTGAAGCAGATGTTCAAGCTATCCCAGCATACGCCATGAATGTAGTAAGATTTCAAAAAGAATTTTGCCAAACGTGTAAGACCCAAGACTTTTGAAAAGTCTTATTATGAACTAATTTCAAATTATATATTTATTTACAGTTTTAATTTCAGAAATTATTTTATTGAAGATAATCAAAGGCAGCCTTGATTAATTGTATTTGAAATAAATTAAGGATTTTTATCCAAACTCTATAATTATGGATTATTTTTCTATTTATAATTTAAAGTTTTAGAAATTAAAAAATAACGAGGTTTGGCTATTTAAATTAGAATTTTATCTAATTTCACAACTATTGGATTATTTTCTATATTTAAATTATAAATTTGGTAGCTATGAAATAATAAGAATTTTATATGATCTTGGCTAAATAATTAATATTTTTATAATTTAAAACTTATGTTTTAGGAATAAATAAAATTAATTATATTATCTTATATTTTTAATTAGAGTATTTGATTGAGAGTCAAATTAGTATTTTGATACAATAAATAATATTTTAAAATAATTTTAGAAATTTAATTAGATTTCAAAATTTATTGCACCAATTTTATTAAAATTACCCTACTCAAATTAAACCCAAAATCACCAATTCAATACACACCCTAACCCTAATTTTGACACAACCCACTCCCTCACACACACTCACCAAAATCCTAGCCGCCCTTTAGGGGTGCACAAGACCCGGTCCGGCCCGAAGACCTGGACCGGGCCTGATGACTTCGGGACTAATTTGGTCCGGCTTCGTTATGGCCCGGTCAGACCCGAGGTTTTAATAGATGGCCCCGGTTATTTATTAAATCGGGTTCGGGCCAAGCCTCGGGTCACTCGGCCCCAGCCCGTTGGACCCGTATAGTTATTTGCTACTTAATATTTTGTTGTTATTAGTTGGTATGACACTATAAATTATTATTATTATGTTAATCTTGTGTTGGTTGTTAACTTTGTTTTAATTGTCTTTTGAACTTTGAATGTTTAATGTGTAATTGATATAATTATTATTATGAAACTTTAAATTATTATTATTAGATTCAAAATTATTATTATGTGAATGTTGCGATGTTATAGAATAATTATTTTCCAAAATTTAGAGGTTCAAAAGATGTAGAATCTAATTTTTGGTGATATCGTGATAAAGTTGATCAAGACCCGGGCTTCACCCAGTCTAGACCCGGCTTAAGTGTAGCCCGAAAGTAACACGATTTCATCGGGTCTAGGGTCGAGTAAGGGTCTCATAAATAGACCCGGTCATTATTTAGGGTCGGGTTTGGGTCACGGCGAACCCGGCTTCACCCGGCCCCATGTGCACCCCTACCGCCCTTACCCCTACCCAACAGCAGAACAAAAGAAAAGAAAGGGAAAGGAGAAGAGAGGGAGAACCAAAGAGGGAAGAGAAGAGGAAGGAAGGGAGGTGGCATCGCCAGGAAGTCAGAACCGAGGAGAGAGAGAGGAAGTTCGTAAAGAGAGAGAGAGAGAGCAGCACTGAGAAAGAGAGGTCGCTGCCACCGTCCAGCCCGCGCCGCTGTCACAAGGAAGGCCAGAACTGAGGGAGAGGGCCGCGCGAGGAGGAGGCGTCACCGTCCCGTGGAGCCCGCGTCACCGTCATCATCATCGCCGTCCATAGAGGTTCGCGAACAGAGAGAAGACGCACTGTTCTACCCAGAGCCACGGCGGGAAGGGTCCTCGCTGTCAAGCCCAGCCACCATCACCGCTGATCGTGCCTCCTTTTCGTGCCGCCGAATCTGTCGCCGTCGCCAGGAGCGAAACAGAATGCGCATGGAGAGAGAAGGGCTAGTAAGGAGGTTCCGCCGCCATCGGAATTCCGCTACTGCTGCTGCCATGGCCGCCACGCCTCTACCGCCAGGGAACGCCGCTACCGCCACTGAGATCCACTGCTGGTAAGGGTTTTAAGTTGGTTTTCCTTTCCGTTGAGTTTCTGGGAACTTCATCATCGCTGCATGTTGTTCAGGTCGCCGCTGCCACTTGGGGTGGCTGCCGCCAGATCAGTTCAGAGACCGCTGCTATTTTGTTTTTCTTATTATAGTAAGTATTTTCTGTTCCAAAAACCCCTGCGTTAGAATTCTGTTATGTTTGGTTATAAATTCTGAAGTTCTAGTAACGTAGGATCGTGTTCTGAGTGTTGCATATCGCTTTTAAGTTGCTGTGATTGCTGCGAAAGTGATCAGGGGCTGAGGTTTCAGTTGCCGTTGGTTTTGGGTTGAGAGAAAAGGTTTCGTTGACGCGTTTGGGTTATGATTTCGGCTTGTCAAGGTAGGGGCTGTTTATAAAAACTAATTTATTTTAAAGCAGAATTGTTGTAAATTGATATGATGAGCAAAATCCTTTTCTGGTGATTATGTAAGTCTTATGAATTGTCTGATTTGTCTTGGATGGATATGGTTGCTTGTTTGATTGAAACAATGTCTGATTTTGTTCAAAATGGAGATTTCTTATTGTTTTGGTTGGGACCCGAAAAGGGTGGCAAAGTCCAAGTTTTAGGGGAGATACTGTCGAAATTTCTATAAAATCTGAGACTTTGTTTGAAATGTTATTTTAAAAAAAATGAATTATGCTTTGAATTGAATTATTGATAAATGAATTATGTTTGAACTTATTTTATTAAGAAAATTATTATATTTTGAAGGTAATTTATTTAAGAAAAGAATTATGTTTTAAAGTCGATTTAAATATAAAAATTCTTATTTTTTAGAATCTGATTTAAGTAAACAGATTTGGAGGAGTTCTAGTGGATTTAAAAGAAACTTGAATTTTGATTAACTAATTTCACTTGATGCTATTTTTGGAAAAGTTGAAGTAGTCTCTAAAACTTTGATTTAGCAAAACTGAAATCATTTCCGAGCCTTTGGAAACAGATTTAAGAATGAAATTGAAATTTAGTTTTCGGTTTAAATGATTTGGTGTTGGTTTAAGTAAGTGGGCTTTGAAATTGGTTCAGAATATTTGGCTACATGACTTAGTTTTGTTTAAATTCTATTTTATCTATTCAAATCAAAAAGCTAAGATTTTAGAGGTTTTAAATGAATTTAAAAAAATGAGTTAGGTTATTCTTCCCTAAATCTTTGAGACTCTGCTAGAGAATTTTATGACCAAATCCTGATTTAGAATGAATGATTTTTGATGACTTTTGGAAGAGAATCACAATTGACATGATTTTGAAATTTTTGGAATTTTTGGAAAATGTTACCAAAGAAATGGGTTTTGATTTTGAAGGAAATTGCTTTGATAAATTTGGAATTGATGATAAGTTTTGGAACTTGGAGATGAATAAGAGACGGTTGGTTATTGAAAGAGTGTGCAGAGCACTATATCCCTGGCGTGGCAGATCTTCTGCTGCAAGAGTGTGCCCAGCACTGTATCCGTGGGTGAGTGTGCAGGGCGCTATATCCCTGGCGTGGCAGATATTCTGCAGTAAGAATGTGTCCGGCACTATATCCGTGGGTTATTGGTGCACGAATTTGTGACTCGCACAACTGAACCGGCAAGTGCACCAGGTCGTCCAAGTAATACCTCAGGTGAGTGAGTGTCGATCCCACGAGAATTTTCGGATCGGGCAAGCTGTGGTTTTTCTGTAGATCTTAGTCAGACGAATAGAAAATATGGTTGTTGTTGAACGTGCATAGAATAAGTAAAGGAAGCAATAACGGAATAACAAAAAAAAATGATGAGAAACCAGTTAAGGCTTCGGAGATGCTTTATCTTTCTGGATTAAATTTTCTTACTGATTACTTCAATAATGAATGATTCATTCAATGGCAAAACTGTAAGTGATTAACTCATGTCCTCTCATCAAGTTAATCTCCTCTAAACCATAGCTCCACACCGTATTTGAGTAACTCATGTCCTCTCATCAAGTTAGCTCATAGTGCTTCACTATAGCCGAAGATGAAGCCCGTGCAATCCACTCCCTTTTTGTTGATCCTACTCAAAACGCCACAGAACAAGGTCGGATCTTCCGGATCGGAGAATGATCGCTTTATGATTCTAGCCTTAGCGCCACAGAGACCTCATTCACCCATGACTAACGGGATTATATGTCACATACCCCAATTAGCCCAGATGCTCTCTTGGAACCTGTGATGCACTCTCAAGCTGTAGCTCAATAATATCCGGATCAGGACTCGCATGAACTCATGTAGAATAAGGGGTCAAACTTCCGTTCCACCCCAGATTTATAAGGATGAAGGACAAAAATGCATTATAGAATAGAATCAAACATATATTAAAATAAAACAGTAATATTATTAATCCATAGGAATCAGCAGAGCTCCTAACCTTAACCTAGGAGGTTTAGTTTCTCATACTGTACAGAGAATAACGTATAAGGTTTGAATGTGGTGGGAAAGATACTAAACAATGGTGATCTTCCCTTATATATACTAATGACTAGACCTAAAAAGAAATTAATAAGAATTAGAAATTACAAAAATGAAATAAACTAAGCTAAAGATGCGAAAATCCACTTCTGGGCCCACTTGGTGAATGTTTGGGTTGAGCTTGGTGTCCAAATTGAGTGATGGGCGTTGAACGCCCACTAAGGGGTGTGAATGCGTTGCCTTGCACCCTTTGTGGTGTTGAACACCAGTTTTGGGTGTTTTAACGCTGGGCTCTGTCCTCTTGGGGCGTTGAACACCAGGAAGGGGGTAGTTTGGGTGTTCAACGCCTGTTTTGGTCCTTTATTTCAAAAGCAATGTATAAACTATTATATATTGTTGGAAAGATCTGGAAGTTAGCTTTCCAACGCCATTGAGAGCGCGTGAACTGGACCTCTGTAGCTCTAGAATGCTTATTTGAATGCATGGAGGTCAGGATCTGACAGCATTTGTTGTCCTTTAAGTGTTTTCTATCATACATTGCTATTTGCTGCTTCCTTGTGCAAGATTTGCAATTGTGATGATGTTGGTGGAGAAACTAACCTTGCGAAAAATCCTCCTAGTCTTAACTACATAGGTTTTATGAGGTATAGACACTTTGTTGAGTTATCGTGTCTGCGTGTCGGATACATTTCCGACACGACACTCACCGATACTCATCCGACACGCGTGTCTACTGTGTCCAATCGTGTCTTAATAAAAAATAAAAAATTCTTCTCTGGATATGCTTGGATACACCTAAATTTTATCATATGTTAGCGTGTCCAATCTTATTCTTAACATGTATTTTTAAAATAAATTTAAAAATAGTATATATTATTATTTATTAAAATAAAAAAATATTTTAAATACTTTATATAATTAAAATAAGACATTAAAAATAATTTAAAAATTATTTCTATTTTAATATCAAGAAAATATAAAAATATTATTATGATTTATCTAAAAAATACTTTATATTTTATATGTATGCGTGTCCCCATGTCGTATAAAATTTTAAAATTCGTGTGTTGGCGTGTCTCGTGTAATGTCGTGTTCTGTGTCCGTGCATCATAGCATAGGTTAAATGTGTAACTTGTTAGAAAAAGAAAAAAAATTAAAAATAACGGAAAAACAAAAAATCTAATAAAATATATATCAATTTGATTTTTCTTTTTTAAATCACATGGGGTTTGCTATGTATACTAGTAACAACAATCGTCTTTGGTTGATGAGAGATCTACAATATATATCATTGTTATGAAATCACTCATTCTAAAAGTTTAAGCTGGTAGAAGAAGGTAACATTAATGGTTATATTTCTAACCGTCACAAAATAAATGACATCTATTTGGATATTTAAAATACAATAAAGCTCTACATCGAAGTCATCTAGCCAATCAAGTCCAACCAAGTTGCTATAACCTAATTCAGCTCCACGCGCCACTACCTCTAACAACCTTTTGACTTAACGTGCAACTATATATAATTGTCTTTTCTATGTAGATTTCGTTTTTTACTTTTTCAAATTTTCTCAGCGTTTTCTGCATTCTCTTCCTTCTCTGCGTTCTCTTTGTTCACGATCAATGCTCTTTGATCTAATTTGAATATTTGGATCAATTTTTTTTTTTGAAATCAAGCTGTGAAATCAAGTTTGAACAGGTATTTCATTTTTGAAGACAATGAATGATGCAAGTTCGCACTGTGAGATGAACCAAAGTGAATTGGATTATTGTTTTGACACGAATCAAGTAGACGAGTTTGGTTCAAACCTCATTAATATAGTTCGTTAGTATTTGATGCTCCTGTAGTTGAATAATTTCTTTGTTTATGAAAATTTGTATTCATGGTTGACAGTTTGAATTTGAATGTAATGTACGATTTTTGAAAATTTTTTGTCGAATCTATTTTTGTTCCTAATTTCGGTGCATTCTGGATTTAATTCGGTGCATTCTGAGTTTAATTTTGGTGCATTCTAATCTGAGCTTATTTTAAACTGAGTTTGTTTGTGTGTCGTCATCATTAAGAAATTTTGGTGCCTTCTAGATTTAGATAAGGTGCACATAATTCAAAACTCTTCTTCCTCCTCCTTCTCGTCTTCTACTTCGTCTTCTTCTTTTTCATCTTTTTTTTCCTTCATCTTCTTCTTATTTCATTTTCTTGTACTTATTTTTGTTTTACGTCTTGGGAGGAATAAAACAAAAAAAAAGAGAAGAAAAAAAGAAGAATAAATTTCGGTCCATTTCTGCTAAGAATTCAATCCAATAAATATGAAGTGATATACATTCAATTAAATAAGATTGCAATACAGTACAAATACATACATTCAAGTCTAATATGAAAAGTAATGCTATTAAAAGAAGAAGTAAGAGCTACAGAAAAAAAGAAAAAAAAAAGAAAGAGGGAAGAATAAAAAGAAGAAAAAATGATGCATTAAAAAAGATATTTTTGTATTTTATAGCAAAATTTCGATGTGAAAACTAAGACATTTATGTGTTATTGTTAAGAAAGTTCGGTGTTGTCTTTTTTATATAATATGCACAATTGAAAACACTTCTTCTTTTTCTTCCTCATCTTCTGTTTCGTTTTCTTCTTCTTTTTCATCTTTTTTTTCTTCATTTTCTCTTTTTTATTTCATTTTTTCATAATTCTTCTTGTTTTACTCTCTTGAAAAAAATAAAACAAAAAAAGAGAAGGAAAAAAATAATGATTGCAATAACATGAAAAAAGGAGGAAAAGAAGAAACAAAAACAAAACCCAGCAACATAACAGCAGTACCAATAGAAAAAAGAGGAGAAGATGCACGAAGATAGAAATCGTTTTTCATATTCTTTGAGCGTGGCATGCAAAATGTCAGCGAAGCAGGCATTTTGTTTGCGTTAGTGAAGTGTGTGTGTACATACTGCGTGTAATGAAAGTGGTTTTTGTTAAGTTTAGACTAACTTAATTGGACTTGGTTGTCAAAAAGACGTAAATGTGTAGAGCCTGTTTTTGTTTAAACTTAGAGGTTTAGCTAATGTTATAAGGTTATCAATTGAGAATTTTCTTTTTAAAAGGTAGAGTTTATTTGTTTTAATGTTTTTATTATACATTTATTAAAGTATAAAAATTTAAAATTTTTATTATGAACAATTCTCCATATCAAAGCAATTTTAACATCCAAGTGATTTGAGTTACGTGATTCTTTTTTCGTTTTCTCCCCTCTCCTTGCGCTTCTTCACTCCGGATGCTACATCTTCTTCTTCTCCTCCTCCTTTTTTATTATTTTTCAATTTTGTTACCATCGTCACCAACAACACCTCCTCTTATTGAAATTTCGTCTCCTCCTTTCTTTTCATCATTCTCCTCCATCATCATCATCATCATCATCATCATCATTGTCTTCTTTTAATACGTATCGTCGTTATCATTATCATCGAATTTTTGTGATATTGATGACATTGTCGGATCCAAAATTGATTTGAATGTATTTTTGTTCAAAATTGACTTGTTTCTGAATTTGAATTTATATAATGGACAATTTTCGGTTCATTAAGCATTATACAATGATTTTGTTTTGATAATATTTTCGGTTTATTTGAAACGCAGGTGTTTCTGAATTTGAATTTATATAATGGACAATTTTCGGTTCACTTAGTATTTTACAATGGTTTCGTTTTATAATATTTTCGGTTCCAAATTTATTTAATGATATCACCATAAAAAATCAGAATCAATATAGATGTTAGCAAAATGGTTTAGCAATTTAAGATTGATGAAAAATCGTCTTTAAACACGGTTGTATTAGTGTTTAAACTATTGTAATATGAATTTATGCCTAAAATATATCCGTTTGCAGTTATAATTAGAGAATTATTCATGATCATATATGTCTCCATATTCCGCACAATTTACTATATATACATAACTTAGAAGGCGAACAACAAATTTCCCATCAGTCCGTGGTTTGAGTTCAGATATCTGATTTGTATTACTTGTACTAGAATTTATGTTAAGATTAAGCTGCAAGTACCCTGAAACACTGCTCCAATAAGAATACGTATGTGTAAAATATATATATATATATATATATATATATATATATATATATATATATATATTAAAAGGCTCTCGTTTTATTTATATATAAAATCTTATAAGCTTGTACACACACCACATCTTCTTAATATAATTTCGGTTCATTCTAAATATAATTTCAGTTTATTTTTGTTTTGTACAATTCAAAATTCTTCCTTCTCACCTTCTATTGCTTCTTCACTGGAGAGAGGAGAAGGAGGAAAAGAAAAAAAAATACAGTAGCAATAACAAAAAAAGAATGATGGTAAGGAAAAAACACGTAAAGAAGAAAGAACGCGAAAAAAAGGAGGAGGAAGAGGAGGAGAAACGCGAAGAAAAAGAAGAAGACGCTCTGTGCGTAAACGAGCGTAAGAAGAAAAAGCAGCTCCATGCTTAAATGAGCGTGAGAAGAAGAAGATGCGCGTGTAATCACGCTTTTTTAATGAGAGTAATTTTTGTTGGTGTTGAGCCTACTTGAATGAACTTGGATGAAAAAAATACTTGAATGTATAACAACCCTCTTAAACAAATGACTATATTTGTCATAAATTTAGTATAAAGTTACATTCCAACAGCTGTAAACAAGAAGTCGCAAGTTGGTCGTTTCATGATATACCACCAATCATTTACAACAATAGTTTTCTTTAAGGGGAAAAAAACTAAAATAAGAAAAGCTCTTAATCAATCACTAAAAGTAGGGTAATAAGTAAAAAATTGAAAGAAAAAAAAAAGGAAGTAATGAAACAAGCTAAATAACACAACACACCCTTGATTTGTTCCCCTCCAAGATTGTAGAGTGCATTATTATGCTCATGTTGTTAACTCAAGGGACCAAAACAAAGGATGAAAATAACTGAGCCACTGCTCCTGGATTTAGAACATTGGTATTTGGTATCAACACGTGAAGAGATCACTATTCTGGTTCTTGAATGTTTTAAGGGCATTGTCAACTGAATGTAGCTCTCATGTTATTTTGGTTGTCCACACCCATTCCATTGCAGAAGTTGTTTAGTAAGGACTCAATTTGTTTTACTTCTTTTGGAATTGATGCTGTAAGGACCTGTGTTACAACGACGTTAGTTACTTTGCACTAACTATAACAATCAAACCATATCATATGCGCAAGTTCTGGTAAAATTAATAATTTTTTGGGGCGAAAAAAAGAAAAAGCGGAAAAAGAAGGACAAGATATAGATATTTATCAACATGTTTTCAGATATTATTCTATCACTCAAGAAAACCCGGATCAGCACCTCTAGGCCTCTAGCTGTTAAAAATTGATAAAAACTAGTTTCAATCACATATTTAAAGAACTTACTTCGTAACCAGTTTCTGTGATGAGTACCTCATCCTCAATCCTAATCCCGATGCCTCGATACCTGTATGCACGTCCCTCGAGATGGATTATATCAATAACAGTAACATAAAGTTATAACATTTATTTCCATGTTTGAAGACAAATTTATGCTCTAATGGAATGCATGATGAATATTATGTAAAGAGATCAACCAATGATGTAACAAAAGTTATGAAGAGTGAATAGCTAAATGAACCCAACTAGTAGAACAAAGACCTGAAGACAAAAGGCATATTATCTTAGGCCGATGCAACTTTGGGAAATGGATCCTCTTGATTTTTTTTTTCAATTGAGGGTGTAAAATGTGATCTCTAACTCTTTAATATTTTCTCATGATCTCTCTTGGTCCTACTTATAAAATGTATGATAAGAAATTGCACTTTACCCCCTCAAGTGAGAAAAAAAAATTGAGAGGATCCAATCTCTGCAAATTGAATTACAGCTAAAAACAGATTAACTTGGAATATAGGATTCTTAATTCCCAACTAAGAATTTTAAGTCCGATTATTGTTATAATTCTCTTGATAGATTTAAAAATATGAAATATAGAGATGGAGGACGCTCCAATGGCCAGAGGTACAGAGAGACTCGAGAATTCTGAAAGAAATTATGAAAAAGGGATTCTTGAAGCCGATCAATTGATGGAAACTGTAACGAAATTTCATGTCTTTTGGTAGAAACATCTTGGTGAACTAGAGAAATCTCAGAGCAAGTGATGAAAAATGCAGTTTCCAATAATCAATTTCAGTTTTACACTTACAACAAGTTCTTTAATAAACCACAAGTACCTCTCTGGGCAGTTATAAGAAGATGGGATGTAAACTCCTGGTTCAATAGTTATCACCTGCTCACAATGAATAAAAAGCATAAGCTGTCAAGTGTCAGCCAATGAATATTAAGTAAAGCAGTAGAAGTGCAAAATGTATTCTGTCTCATACAGGGAATTGGGTTCAGCTTTTCTTTTTTTCTAAAAACAATTCATTTTCAATAGAAGGTAGTCATCCTAATTTCAACAAAAAATATAAAAATAAAATAAATTATGTTTTCAGCCTTTGATTAGAGAAAGTAACAACTTCATTGGGAAAGTTTTGTTAAGAAATCACTTTTGTTGTGGAAAAACAAAAAACAAACTCACCCTAAGTTAAATCACAACCACCTGGATGGCTTTCTTTCAACGTGAAGATTATCTTGTTTTTAAAAATAATATATTTATTTACTTTTGGTTTAGTTCTTGGATTGGCTGTGATTATAATAATGCAAGAATTGTAGAATCCCTATTCTTTTATTAGGCAGTTTATTCTGTGAATGGAACTTTTGTTATCATTTGACATGAAAAGTGTCCACCTACTGTCCTGAAGATAGCATGCTGGAAATACATTTTCTAACATTGTCATTAGAATTTAGAAGTGCTATTATTTCAATTTCTCCATATTCGATATGGATAACAAAGTAGTAGATAAAACTATTGCATAGTCAAGGAAATAACTTACAACACCTGGCTTCAGAGGAGCATCAAAGCTGACCATTGAACAATCATGAATGTCCATTCCTAGATAGTGACCTGGACCAACAAAATGTGACGTGATTGAATACATCAAATCTCTATTAGCTATCATCGTATAAATTAGTTCAAAAATCCAAACTAGCTATGAATCTCTAGAGTAACAAATGGTTATTATGAAGTCCATATCTTTCATAATTTGATAGTGAAAAGATTAAAGGGTGCTTTAAGAAAGATACCTATAGAAGTTGGGTTCAACTTGTGGTAGGAACTGCTT
The DNA here is from genome assembly GCF_003086295.3 of Arachis hypogaea. NCBI lineage: Eukaryota > Viridiplantae > Streptophyta > Magnoliopsida > Fabales > Fabaceae > Arachis > Arachis hypogaea. The sequence continues at coordinate 30,780,662 of NC_092054.1, forward strand.
CCACCATTTTTCAATAGTCCAATCTCCTTGAATCCTTTTTGCAGCATATCAACCTATGCAACCAGACCTTTAACAAGTTTTGCTATTTTATAAATAAAGCTTCAGGAAGCTAATTGAGTATACAATGAGTTAACATTCAACCGAAGGAAACAAAAGGTGACTCAAAAAACACAGATATCTCTATCATGGAAATATTCAGGTCAGTAGCACACTTTAATGGCTACTAATTTTTATGAGATGGTCCGCATAATGCATCAACGAGCAATAAGGCAAAATACAGGGAGAACGGGAAAGAAAAAACTGGTCATCTTGTACAAATCATTTATTGAAAGTTTTCAGGTGGATGGCTGTAATAGATGGATTCTGTCCTAAAATTTGTTAATGAGCTGGCTGCTGGCCCACAAAACTGCAATCTAATAAAAGAAAACAGTTCTGATAATAATATTTCTTAAAAAGGGATAAGAAAAAGGAGATACCGAATAGTTGTGTATTTCTCGAATACTGGCACCAGGTTTACAAAGTTCCACACAAAGCTTGTTCGTTTCCAATATAAGCTCATAAAGTTCTTCCTGAACGTACAAGAGGAGATCATATCACACACTATAAGACTAAGAAGACAATGCATTTGAAATGAGCAATTTCACGGTGCATTAATAAGGAGCAAAAAGTAAGCTCTACACATTTAAATTTCATTGGCTAGCATAGAGAGGGGAAGATGCCATGGCACAAAAAATAAGTTCTGAGGATCTCTTTTCCTCCGCTTCCTTGTATCATTTGATATTCTTTTCCTAGTCCCCCCCCCCCCCCCAAAAAAAAATTAAACAAAAAGGAGAGAGAGCCCCATGAGATCCCCTATGCCATGGGCAAGGGAAGAATATATTGAGAATCTTGAATGCCCAAACGTGCATGAACAAAGTTAAAAAGGAGCATATCTCACTAATTCAGCATATTTGCACCAACATAAATCTTCACTTCTTCCATAATGCCATCTTCTGATCTGTCATGGATTCCTGTGGCAAGCCTTTTGGTTGCTTATTGAATTTTCAAAAACAAGTGAATCGATAAGAAAGTGGTACTATCATACTGTCTTGTTGAAGAAATCTCACTGACTACCAAAGAGTAGTCAAATAGAAAAGTAAGTACTGAGAGAAACACCAAATAAGTCTTTGAGGCATCTGCTTCCTCACTTTCTTTACTCTCCTACTTATTACAGTCTTAATACTAAATTTTACCAACAAAAAATAGGTGCCTTTCATTCCTTGTGGCCCTTGGCTTTCTTCCTGAAGTTATAATAGATGCACAATCATATGTATACTCAATCCTCAATTCGATAAGGATGAACTTGCACACTTTCCTTATTTGGAAGATGGAGATTTCCTTTTATGTTTTTCTTAAAAAAAAAAGATAAAAAGAAACATTAAGCAATTCATTCATGGATTTGGTTGAAGTGGCAAGGAACTTTAAGGCCTTATTAAACAAGATGAAGGTAAATAAAGTTTCATAAACAAACCTCCTAAATATACCACCAAGGATGAAATGGCAAATGACACCATGACAATAAAATAAACTTGTTTCGTCCAATAACTATGTGGAATTACTAAAAGCAATTCAATTAGGCAAACCTGGGAAGAAGAAAAGCTACCACAAGGAGGCCAGGTACGAGTAAGATCACTAACATAACCATGTAACTCACATCCAACATCCATCAAAACAAGATCTCCCTGTTTAATCTGCCAAATATATGATAAAAATTCAACAATAAAAAATAAATACTAGGAGACAGCATTTGATGATGATAACTAAATTTACCTTTTGGTCATTTCTGGAATAGTGTATGACACTTGCATTCGGCCCACCACCAACAACAGGATTGAATCTGTTATGAAGTGCAATAAAGGACAAGAGAAAGCGAGCAATTAATCATTGATAAATGTGAAAGGTTCTTAAACTATCAATTAAAAACACAAAAGTAATCATAAATGAAAGAAATCCTTAAGCAGTTAATTAATTCAATAGAGAGGCACTCACCCCATTCGCTGTGCTCCTCTCATTCTGCATTCATATTCAACCTTTGCAGCTAGCATACCTTCAAAAGGGTATGTTTTTGAATGCAGCATAGTCAACAAAAGGGCCTATTTAAGACAGACAGGAAAGGTTCAAAGTATCAAGATTTTATCATTTTGCACCTAGACCCAACGAATGGTAGAAATATAATTAACAACGGTGTATCAGACAGCCTCGCTAGGAATTTGAGTCATTGGACTATTAACTGTGCAACGAAGATGGATGTACCTGACAAGCAATCGATGCAGCCTCCTTCATGAGCTTTAGCTCAGCTGGTGACTTTATCCATCGCAACTGATGTGTATAAACAGATAAATCCCTTACATTGTTACAATAAACTAGCTTTTGGAAGGCCTCCAGTTCTGTGTATGTGGAGGTCGCAGTCTGAGTGTTGTGGAACAACTTTGAGGATCCCCGTAACATATCTGGAAGGATCTGAATCATTAATTAAAAATGTTAAATAAAATATCATTATAAATAGCACAACTGCTTGACCGAGGAGGTGAGGAACATAAAAAATCTTTATTAGAGCTTCAGCAACATTGGCTGCAAGCCTCCAGCAGGCTTATCTATGGAAATATTTCAGGTGCATAAGACAAAAACATAGATGCTTGAAAATTTATGTTGGATAGTAGTGATCCACCTCACGCAATTTCCTCATCGGATATGCCTTGTCAGCCTTGAATGTATCTAATGCCGCTTCAACTCCTGCTATTTGCCCTTGCCAAGTCACATCCTAGACAAAAGTATGGTTTTAAAATTACATCAGATTCCGGATTACTTACTTCCTTGCTGCAGAACTAGAAGAAGCGACAACAAAAATCACACACACATGACCCAAATCCATGGATACTTGCATGATTGAACAACTGAAATATTATACTACATATATTTAAAGATTGACCAGAGACTAACTCAATAAACAAATAATCAATTTTTTTTTAGTCTAAAAACAATTTACATAAGTTGAATATATTACGTTAAGATAAGTATCACAGAAAATGTTCCAGTAGAAAATCGAAAGTGAATTCAAGTCACAATAAGGATAAGATGTTGTCATACTAACATAAGGTTTTACTTCTGGCATGAACATGCATAAACCGATATCATGTCCTAAAACGGCCACACCACCGGGTTGTTGGCAGCCTGTGATATACAAATAATCCGCATCTTGTCGAAATGTATATGGCACAACATCCGTCATCATCTTCACCGGTGCGGCTGCAATGATGGCCAAACTCTTCTCGGGGAGAAGATCCAATAACTTCTTCCTTCTTTCGATATATTCATCGCTGGATATACCTGGGGTGATCTCCCCATCTTTTAGTAACTAAAAACACATTGCAAGACAACATATAAACATGCTAATCAGGAATTAGCCTTAACCCTTAAATGAAAAACCATATGACAAAAAAAATCATTTTAGCAAATAATGCCAAGTTTGAAACTTGAAAGTAATTTCATTTTCTTTTGTATGAAAAGAAAAGGGGAAAATGTTATGGAATAGCACCTTTGGATGAGAAGCAGGGGTTGGTTGTCCAATATCAACAACCACCTTGTTACTGCAATACGAACGAAAACCTACAATCTTCGTACGAAACTTTGAAATCAAAACTAATTAGTTAGTTAATTAGTTAGAGAAACACAAACGAATCATCAAATTCAAACCTTCTCGTTATTTAATCAAAATCAAAATCAAAATATCCGGTTATACGAATAAAAGATAGAAAGATATGGTGTTAATCATAGAAAAATTGCGGCAACTGAACAAACAGAAAGGAAAATAACAAAACTTGAGAGACATTAATAAAGTGAATTCCAAGAAGAGATATTTACCTGCGTGCGTGAAATGGAGTTGGTTAGCTTTCTCATAACACAGTGCATTTTTTTAAGCTGAGGTTGCTGTGTGCTCAAAGCAGAGGTTTAGAGTTTAGACTTTAGTGTTGAGACTTTAGAGGGTTTAAGAGCGACAAAGCATACATAACATGCTTCGGCCTTCGGCTATGAATTGACCACATTTCTCTTCAAATGGACTTTCGGGTTGTGTGGATTGGGAGTAGGAGGGCATTTTTAAACAAGGCTTTAATGTGAAAAACTTCCTCGACTTATTCAAACACTTACAAACAAAAATGTATTCGAATTTTATTATTAATAAAAATATTTTTAAATAATTTAAAAATATGATAAAAATATTCAATAGTAAATATATATTTTTAAAAAATATTTTAAAAATAAAATTTTGATATAATATTTTATAAGTATAATTAAAAAAATAAAATATTATTATTTTTAAAATTTAATGACTTTTTTGTTAATTATATAATTTTTTTGTAGTTTTTAAAAGTATTATTAGTTGTTAACAAAAAAATTACAATATATATATATATATATAACAAAAAATTACCAAATTTTAAGGATAATAATATTTTATTTTTCTAATTATATTTGCAAAAAATCACGTCAAAATTTAATCTCTAAGATATTTTTTTGAGAAATACAAATTTAATGTTAGATAATCTTGTAAAAAATCTAACATTAATTATGTATTTCTCAAAAAAAAACATTAGAGATTGAATTTTGATGCGATTTTTTGCAAGAATGATTAGAAAAATGAGATATTATTATCCTTAAATTTGGTGATTTTTTGCTAAGTATATAATTTTTTGTGATTTTTTAAAAGTATTATTGGTTTTTAACAAAAAAGTTACAAAAAAAAATATATACTTAACAAAACATCACCAAATTTTAAGGATAATAATATCTCTTTTTTATAATCATGCTCGCAAAAAATCGCATCAAAATTCAATTTCTAAAGCATTTTTTGAAAATATATATTTACTATGGAGTTGCGTTTTTAAATTATTTGAAGGCATTTTTGTCAATAGTAAAATTTGGATGCTTTTTTGTCAGCGTTTAATTAATTCGAGAGCATTTTTTGTAGTTAACCCTTTAAACAATTATTCCATTTTCAACTCTTTAATTATTAGAATTAGTCAATTAGTACCTCCGTTTTTAAGATAAGACACTTTAGTCATTCAAGCTTTAAAATACACAAATAGTTTCTAACATTTACTTTCATTAGATAATTTAGTCTTTTTTCTGTTAGTCACTAACAATCACTGCTAATTTAGAATATTGATTCGCATACTTGGCCATTAAGTGTCAATGCGTGCAATTAGATAAATCAATTCCTAGAGCGAAGTACAAAAAAGTCTCCAAAAATTTAAAAAAAAAATCTCAAAACAGTTCCTAAAAAATTTTAAAATAGTCCCTTCGAATTATATATATATAATTTTTTTAATTTAATAAATTTTAATTTCTAAAATTTTTTATCTATTTATCTCAAATTTGATTATTTATATATGCAAAAATTTTTTATGTATTTTAAAATCTTAAATTATAAATTATTTGTAAAAAACTATTTTTTTAAAATAATTTAAAATAAACAAACTTATTTTATTTTTGACCGTGCAAGATATTAATTTAATTTAATTTATAGATATCATATTCTATGATCATTCTTTAATAATGAAGAAGAGATGAAGAGATTGAAAAACTCTCATTTAATTTAAAATTTTTTGCATGAACAAATAAAAATATTTGTGTAAATCCTTATAAAGTTAACACTTTGAAACTTACATGCAATGCGAACTAAGTTATCTATAAAGTTTTGGTCAATATTCGAGGAATTTAGATACATAAATAATAACATTCACAATATAATTATCTTTTAATTTAGTTGTTATTATTATAATTTTTATATCACATTTATGCAGATGTAAGACCCGGTTAATTAACGGCTAATTAACTCATATATGAGAATTTATTCTAGAAAGTCAAAAATGATATTTTTATGGCTTAATATGATAGAGGAAATTGAGACGAGAATTTCGGTACCAATTTTATAGAATTCGGACCAAAATTGGACCGAACGGGCCAAACCGGGCCAACCGGACCCAAAGTGGGCCCTTGGCCCAACATAACTAAACCAAAACCCTAGTTTTCAGCACTCTCTCTCCTCACAACATACTCAAACACGCTGAAATTGAAGAGAGGGGAGGAAGAACACTCTCTCAAGTTCTTTCTCTCACTTGATCTTCAAACCACCATAACTTTTGATCTAGAGCTCCGATTGCCGCTCCGTTTGCGGCCACGCGTTCACCGCGGAGAGCTCTACAAAACCCATACAACTAATCTTGAGGTAAGCCACGTGTTTCTGTTCGAAATTCCAGCCCTTATTTTCGAGTTTCATGGGTAAAATGTTGAGATTTTGGGTTCTTTGATGTTATAGGACCCAACTCTCTTGAAGGAGAAGGTTAATCTTGCCTCCTTGGACCTTGGGTGTGGTAAGATTCTCAACCCTAGTATAATTTGTTGTTCTATGATGTTTGGGTATTGAGATGTTGTGTATGGGTATGATGATTGTGGCTTAGGTTGTGTATATGTGAATATTGGAGCTTGATTGGTGATTTTGGAAAGCTTGGAAGAGGGTTTTGTGTGATAAAATCTGTTCTTGGAGGTGTTGATACCTTGAGAGCTTGTGGACAAGTGGTTTGGAAGTGCTCCGGTTGAGCTCGGGGAATCGGCTAAGGTATGGTTTTAGTTTCCCGTATCTAATATGTAATGTGGTAGGAAATACTTAGGCTAGAGGCCCTAAGATAGGCATTGAATTGTTGGTGTTGTTGAATGGTTGAAATATATGATGTGTTCATATATGTGATTATGAATATTGATGCCTTGATTGTGTGAAATATGAGAAATGCATGTTGTGATATATGCTTGATGGATGATTGAGGTTGAATTGATGGGTGGTACCATGTTGATGGTGAGTATGATGTTGATTATGTATAATGATGGTTAATTGGAAATGGTATTATTGGAAATTGGGATGAGGAAGGATGTATGACATGATATTGTGTTTGTCCTTTAGCCATTTGATTGAGAAGTGTTAAAATGGTTGGATGTGGTTTTGGAAACCTTGGTAAAGTGTCAATGTGTGAGTTGAGGATGGCTTGTTGTTGATTTTGGTACATTTTGAATGATTTCAAAGAGAAGGATTGAAATTGGCATGTTTGATTGATTTTGAAAAGAGTTGAAAGTGGCTTGTTTTGAAAATGGCACCTTGTGGTTTTGTATGAAAACATGGTTTTTGGGCATACTTTGACGGGACATAACTTGGACTACGGATCTCTGATTTGTGCCAAATCTGTTTAGAAATGAAATTGGATCCGGGATGTCCATGCCGTTCGAAGAACGAGTGAAAAACGATTTAAAATGAGGAAGTTATGTCCGTCGGAAGATTGGGGTTTGAATCTGTAAATTCTGCAGCTTTTAACTTAGAAAATTTTTAGCAGAATGACCCCTCGCGCGTAGGCGCACTTGGTGCGTACGCGCCGTTCTTCGAGAAAGCGCCATCCACGCGTGCGCGTGGAGTGCGCGTACGCGTGGAGTGCGCGTACGCGTGGACCTGTTTTCATCCCAAAGTTGATTTTTGAGTTTTAAAAGCCAAATTTCATACTTCTAAGCCTCCGATCTCACCACTTATGTCTTAAATCATTATGATATGCCTAGCATGAGAAAAAGGGCTAGTGAATGTGGTAACTTGCGAGTGAAGCAAGGGAAAAATGAATGATCATTGAGGATCAAAGATGATTATGTGAGATGCGGATAATGGCGGTGGAAGTGCTTGTTGTGCCATGGGCCGAAGGGCCGTAATTGTTAATGAATTGGCTGGTTATGGATTTAACCGTGAGCCGGATGGCTAGATTATTGCCGTGTTACGGCGGAGCCATGTTTATGGCCAAGTATAAATGCATATATGATGTTGATTGAATTGTGAAGGTTTGCACTTCCACCATTGGAGATGAGGGTTTCCCTGGGTAGTAGCAATGGCTAGCCACCATGTGCTCCAGGTTGAGACTCGAAGCTCTTTTGACCCTATGTCGTAAGTGTGGCCGGGCACTGTGAAAGGCCCGGATGAGCTCGCCCCCATAAATATTCACCAGTGATGGTGATGGATAAATATTCACCAGTGAGGGTGATGGATATGGATCATGATTATGATCAAGTTTATGATGAGTATAACTCGAGTTGGGGATGCACGACAGAGGGACAGTCCAATGGCTAGCTACCAGGACTTGTCGGGTTGGCTCTATAACCGACAGATGATATCATCAGCCACTAGGGACAGGCATGCATCATAAGCATACTACATGAATTGTTTGAGATTGCCTATTTGACTGCATATTACTTGCTAATTGCCTAAATGCCTTATTTGTTCCTATTTGTAAATCTCTTGTCTGATATAACTGTGTTTGCTATATTATACTCCTGCTGGTTGTTGGGAGGTCTGAAGGAAGTAGAAAGGGAAGTATTAGTTAGACTGAAGGATCTTTAGTTAGTTGCCGCTTACGGTTTAGCTTGTTTATAAGCTTTGATATTTCCTGGAGGAAGTTCTAGGATTGCCTTCGGCTTTCCTCTATTATTATGTATTATATATGTGGAAGCTGTTACCATGCTGGGGACCTCTGGTTCTCACCCATGCGGATTTTGTGGTTTTCAGATGCAGGACGCGAGGCTTCTCGTTGAGGCATGCTGGAGACTTCTGGATTAGCGAAGATCCTTTGTTCTTGGGACTCTGTTTTGGTTTATATATCTTGTTTAGATACTTTTATCTCCATTAAATAATACAAACTGTGATGACTCCTTCTAGAGGGGATTTTGGAGAATAGGTTGTATGTATTTGTGTCCCTTTGGGTTTCCTTTGGGGTTTCCTTATTTTATTATATGTATATATTATTATGCTCGGACCGGTTATCTTCGCAGCCGGATTTTGAGTCTTGATATTCCCGTTTTTGACACTCTTTATATATATGATCTTGCGTTAGCTTATCCTTTGCTCGTTACGTTATCGATCGGAGTGTTGCGCGTTCGAGTTACGGTTTTTGTTTACCCCTTTTTCTACAAAGGCTCCTAGTTATAATCAATTATTCATACTACTATACGTACTAAATTTTTGTTTTAGAGGTCGTAATACCTTGCCATCTCTGAATTATGACTTAAGCATAAGACTCTGTATGGTAGGGTGTTACATTATGGTATCAGAGCAGTTCGTTCCTATAGAGCCTGAGGGATGGACTGACTATGCTTCTGTGCATTCTCTGTGTGTGTGTTATGTGCTATTAGTATATCTGCTTGATATAATTGGCATAAACGTTCATGAGCATGCATTTGGGACTTTGAAGCACTAGACTTCCGATATTGAGACTGATCAACTTAATATCGATTGTTGGGTGTGTATAGGAACCAGATGGCGCCTTGTGGACGCGGTAGAGGTAGTGCGAGAGGTCGTACGAATGCTCGTGCACCGGAGAATAATCCTAATGACCCGGTGAACTTTATGGCTGCGTTGGAGAACATGGCTGCTGCTATGCAAGCCACTGCTGAGGCTCTTGGTCAACAGATGAACAACCATGGTAATGATGGAGGTGGAGTTCAGGGTCCGATGACCTTGGCAAACTTTTTGAAGGTTAATCCGCCTAAGTTCAAGGGAACTACTAGCCCGACTGAGGCTGATACATGGTTTCAGGCTATAGAGCGAGCATTACAAGCACAAGTGGTACCTGAAGGACAGCGTGTCGAGTTTGCTACTTATATGCTCACCGGTGAGGCGTCGCATTGGTGGCAAGGCATCCGACGTCTTCTGCAGCAGGGTGATGACTATATCACCTGGAATGTCTTTCAAGAAGAGTTCTATAAGAAGTACTTTCTGACTTCTGCTAGGACGGCTAAGGAACTTGAATTGTTACAGCTGAAGCAGGGTACTATGTCCATATCAGAGTATACTGACAAGTTTGAGGAGCTGTTCAGGTTCTCTCGTATGTGCCAAGGGACTCCGGTGGAATATGAGGAATGGAAGTGTGTTAAGTATGAAGGAGGACTCCGGAGTGATATCTTCAGTTCAGTAGGACCAATGGAGATTAGGACTTTCTCCGAATTAGTGAACAAGTGTAGGGTTACTGAGGAGTGTGTGAAAAGGGCAACCGCTGAGAAAGGGAGTCACAAAGGTTCATTTCCACAGAACCGAGGGAAGGGCTTTGCACCTAGAGGTCCGTCTTTCAAGAGGGGGAGCTCTTTCAGGAGGCCCAATAACAACAACTCCCAAGGGAAAAGGTTTGGGAAGCAACCTCAGAATGATCAAGTTTGTACTAGGTTTGGAAGTCACCATCCGAGAGCACCATGCAAGGTCGGGTGGGGTTTGTGCTACAATTGTGGAAAGGCAGGACATAAGCTCCCATGGTGTCCGGAGCGGCAGAAGCAAGGTGCTGGAAAAGCACAACAAACTGGTCGAGTGTTCACCACCTTAGTTGTGGGTGCAGAAGGATCCGAGACACTCATTCGAGGTAACTGTGAAATGGCTGGTCAAACTTTAAATGCTTTATTTGATTCGGGGACATCGCATTCATTCATTGCATTCGGGAAAGCTCATGAGTTAAGATTGAAGATCGTAACCTTAGGTTATGACCTAAAAGTATATAATGCTACCCATGAAGCCATGGTAACTAGGCTATGATGCCCGAAAGTTTCGTTTAGGTTCAAGCAGCGTGATTTTGTCCATAATTTAATCTGCTTACCGATGATCGGTCTTGATCTTATCTTGGGATTGGACTGGTTATCTGAGGACCATGTCCTGCTTGATTGTTCTACAAAGTCGGTGTACTTTATGCCGGAAGATACAGAAGGGCCAGTCGTGGTAAATGATTATTACTTGAATTCGATGATGGTGAACTGTTCTGGAATTGAATGTCAGGGTATCCTGTTGTTAACCGCTGGTGTTTCGGGTGATGATCAAAAGTTGGATCAGATTTCGGTAGTGTGTGATTTTCCGGAAGTGTTTCCCGATGATATTGAGGAATTTCCACCTAACCGAGAGGTCGAGTTTGCTATTGAATTGGTGCCTGGGGCGGGACCAATCTCAAGTGCTCCTTATAGGATGTCACCGTTAGAGATGGTCGAGCTAAAGTCTCAGTTAGAGGAATTGTTGGGTAAGAACTTTATCCGACCAAGTGTTTCCCCGTGGGGAGCTCCAGTGTTACTGGTAAAGAAGAAAGATGGAAGTATGCGACTCTGTGTGGATTACAGGCAGCTGAACAAGGTCACCATAAAGAATAAGTACCCATTGCCGAGGATTGATGATCTCATGGATCAATTACAAGGAGCTGGGGTTTTCTCCAAGATCGATTTGCGATCCGGTTATCACCAGATAAGGGTGAGGGGTGAGGATATCCCTAAGACTGCTTTCAGGACTCGTTATGGTCATTACGAGTATACTGTAATGTCTTTTGGGTTGACGAACGCTCCTGCAGTGTTTATGGATTACATGAATAGAGTGTTCCGTCCGTTTCTGGATAAATTCGTTGTTGTCTTCATTGACGACATACTAATTTACTCCAAGACCGAAGAAGAGCATGCGGAACACTTGCGGACCGTGTTGCAAATTTTAAAGGAGAAGAAACTCTATGCGAAATTGTCTAAGTGTGAGTTTTGGAAGGATGAGGTAAAGTTTTTGGGTCACGTGGTGAGTAAGAGGGGAATAGCCGTAGATCCAACTAAGGTGGAGGCTGTGATGGAATGGAAGCAACCAACCACAGTAACTGAGATAAGGAGTTTTCTGGGTTTAGCTGGCTACTATCGAAGGTTCATCAAAGGCTTTTCGCAATTAGCTTTGCCGTTGACAAAGTTAACTCGCAAAGACACTCCGTTTGTTTGGACTCCTGAGTGCGAGGAGAGCTTTCAGACATTGAAGAAAAAGTTGACCACTGCACCTGTGTTATTGTTACCTGAGCCGAATGAGCCTTTTGAGGTGTACTGTGATGCATCGTTAAAGGGCCTAGGATGCGTGCTGATGCAGCATCATAATGTGGTGGCGTATGCCTCACGACAGTTGAGACCTCATGAAGTTAGTTACCCTACGCACGATCTGGAACTCGCTGCGGTCGTGTTTGCCTTGAAGGTGTGGAGGCATTATCTCTATGGGGTTAAGTTCCAAGTCTTCTTCGATCACAAGAGCTTGAAATATCTCTTTGATTAGAAAGAGCTTAATATGAGGCAAAGGAAGTGGATGGAATTATTGAAAGACTACGACTTTGAGTTGAATTACCATCCGGGAAAGGCAAATGTAGTGGCGGATGCGTTAAGTCGGAAATCGTTATATACGGCTTGGATGATGCTTCAAGAGGAGAAGTTGCTCAAAGGATTCGAGAGTCTAAAAATTGGTGCTCGAGAAGTATCTGGAACCTTGTGTTTGAGCCGATTAGAAATCTCGAGCGACTTTAAGTCCGAACTCCTAAAGGCTCATGAAAATGATGAAGCGTTATGGAAGGTGTTACCGGCTATCGAGTAAGGAAAACAGTGGAGAGTGTCGGAAGAAAAAGATGGGTTATGGAGATTCAAGGGTAGGATCATGGTGCCGGATGTTGGCACTTTGAGGCAAGATATCTTAAAGGAGGAACATAAAAGCGGATTCTCCATTCACCCGGGAAGTACTAAGATGTACCATGATTTAAAGGCGATGTTTTGGTGGCCGGGTATGAAGAATGATGTGGCGGAATATGTTTCAAAGTGCTTAACTTGTCAAAAGGTAAAGATTGAACATCAAAGACCTTCCGGGATGTTGCAACCCTTAGAGGTTCCGCAATGGAAGTGGGAAAGTATTGCAATGGACTTTGTGTCGGGATTGCCAAGGACTAGGACTGGTTTTGATGCTATCTGGGTGATTGTGGACCGACTGACGAAGTCAGCTCACTTTTTGCCCATTCGGATGACTTACACCCTTGAGGAGCTAGCTCGGTTATACATAAAGGAGATTGTGAGACTCCATGGTGTACCTGCTACTATAATCTCTGATAGAGATCCTCGTTTCACTTCGAGGTTCTGGGGTGCATTTCAGAAAGCTTTTGGAACTCGATTAAGCTTGAGTACAGCGTACCATCCTCAAACAGATGGTCAATCTGAGAGGACGATCCAAACACTAGAGGATATGTTGAGAGCTTGTGTTTTGGACCAACCAGCGAGTTGGGATCGGTATATGCCGTTAGTAGAGTTTGCATACAATAATAGTTACCATGCGAGCATCGGAATGGCTCCGTATGAGGCTTTGTATGGGAGAAAATGTCAATCTCCACTATGTTGGTATGAAGCTGGAGAGAAAGGCTTGTTGGGGCCAGAAATGATAGCTGAAACCACTGAACAAGTCAAGAAAATCCGAGACAGGATGCTTACGGCGCAAAGTCGCCAAAAGAGTTACGCCGATCAGAGGCGGAAGCCCTTGGAATTTGAGGAAGGAGATCATGTTTTCCTGAAAGTTACTCCGACCACAGGAGTAGGTAGAGCGATTAAAGAAAAGAAGTTGAATCCTCGATACATTGGTCCATTTCAGACCTTGGAGAGGATTGGGCCAGTGGCGTATCGGGTGGCTTTACCACCCCATCTTTCAAACCTGCACGACGTATTTCACGTGTCGCAGCTTCGAAAGTACACTCCTGATGCTAGCCATGTGTTAGAACCCGAATCGGTTCAGCTAAGAGAAGATTTGACGCTTCCAGTGGCTCCAGTCAGAATTGATGATACTAGTATCAAACGGTTGCGTGGAAAAGAGGTTTCATTAGTCAAAGTGGCTTGGAGTCGAGGCGGTGTTGAGGAACACACTTGGGAACTTGAGTCGGAGATGCGAACGGATTATCCGCACTTATTCTCAGGTAATTGAATTTGAATTTGAATTTTGTGGGCAAAATTCCCAATTAGGTGGGTAGAATGTAAGACCCGGTTAATTAACGGCTAATTAACCCATATATGAGAATTTATTCTAGAAAGCCAAAAATGATATTTTTATGGCTTAATATGATAGAGGAAATTGAGACGAGAATTTCGGTACCAATTTTATAGAATTCGGACCAAAATTGGACCGAACGGGCCAAACCGGGCCAACCGGACCCAAAGTGGGCCCTTGGCCCAACATAACTAAACCAAAACCCTAGTTTTCAGCACTCTCTCTCCTCACAACATACTCAAACACGCTGAAATTGAAGAGAGGGGAGGAAGAACACTCTCTCAAGTTCTTTCTCTCACTTGATCTTCAAACCACCATAACTTTTGATCTAGAGCTCCGATTGCCGCTCCGTTTGCGGCCACGCGTTCACCGCGGAGAGCTCTACAAAACCCATACAACTAATCTTGAGTTAAGCCACGTGTTTCTGTTCGAAATTCCAGCCCTTATTTTCGAGTTTCATGGGTAAAATGTTGAGATTTTGGGTTCTTTGATGTTATAGGACCCAACTCTCTTGAAGGAGAAGGTTAATCTTGCCTCCTTGGACCTTGGGTGTGGTAAGATTCTCAACCCTAGTATAATTTGTTGTTCTATGATGTTTGGGTATTGAGATGTTGTGTATGGGTATGATGATTGTGGCTTAGGTTGTGTATATGTGAATATTGGAGCTTGATTGGTGATTTTGGAAAGCTTGGAAGAGGGTTTTGTGTGATAAAATCTGTTCTTGGAGGTGTTGATACCTTGAGAGCTTGTGGACAAGTGGTTTGGAAGTGCTCCGGTTGAGCTTGGGGAATCGGCTAAGGTATGGTTTTAGTTTCCCGTATCTAATATGTAATGTGGTAGGAAATACTTAGGCTAGAGGCCCTAAGATAGGCATTGAATTGTTGGTGTTGTTGAATGGTTGAAATATATGATGTGTTCATATATGTGATTATGAATATTGATGCCTTGATTGTGTGAAATATGAGAAATGCATGTTGTGATATATGCTTGATGGATGATTGAGGTTGAATTGATGGGTGGTACCATGTTGATGGTGAGTATGATGTTGATTATGTATAATGATGGTTAATTGGAAATGGTATTATTGGAAATTGGGATGAGGAAGGATGTATGACATGATATTGTGTTTGTCCTTTAGCCATTTGATTGAGAAGTGTTAAAATGGTTGGATGTGGTTTTGGAAACCTTGGTAAAGTGTCAATGTGTGAGTTGAGGATGGCTTGTTGTTGATTTTGGTACATTTTGAATGATTTCAAAGAGAAGGATTGAAATTGGCATGTTTGATTGATTTTGAAAAGAGTTGAAAGTGGCTTGTTTTGAAAATGGCACCTTGTGGTTTTGTATGAAAACATGGTTTTTGGGCATACTTTGACGGGACATAACTTGGACTACGGATCTCTGATTTGTGCCAAATCTGTTTAGAAATGAAATTGGATCCGGGATGTCCATGCCGTTCGAAGAACGAGTGAAAAACGATTTAAAATGAGGAAGTTATGTCCGTCGGAAGATTGGGGTTTGAATCTGTAAATTCTGCAGCTTTTAACTTAGAAAATTTTTAGCAGAATGACCCCTCGCGCGTAGGCGCACTTGGTGCGTACGCGCCGTTCTTCGAGAAAGCGCCATCCACGCGTGCGCGTGGAGTGCGCGTACGCGTGGACCTGTTTTCATCCCAAAGTTGATTTTTGAGTTTTAAAAGCCAAATTTCATACTTCTAAGCCTCCGATCTCACCACTTATGTCTTAAATCATTATGATATGCCTAGCATGAGAAAAAGGGCTAGTGAATGTGGTAACTTGCGAGTGAAGCAAGGGAAAAATGAATGATCATTGAGGATCAAAGATGATTATGTGAGATGCGGATAATGGCGGTGGAAGTGCTTGTTGTGCCATGGGCCGAAGGGCCGTAATTGTTAATGAATTGGCTGGTTATGGATTTAACCGTGAGCCGGATGGCTAGATTATTGCCGTGTTACGGCGGAGCCATGTTTATGGCCAAGTATAAATGCATATATGATGTTGATTGAATTGTGAAGGTTTGCACTTCCACCATTGGAGATGAGGGTTTCCCTGGGTAGTAGCAATGGCTAGCCACCATGTGCTCCAGGTTGAGACTCGAAGCTCTTTTGACCCTATGTCGTAAGTGTGGCCGGGCACTGTGAAAGGCCCGGATGAGCTCGCCCCCATAAATATTCACCAGTGATGGTGATGGATAAATATTCACCAGTGAGGGTGATGGATATGGATCATGATTATGATCAAGTTTATGATGAGTATAACTCGAGTTGGGGATGCACGACAGAGGGACAGTCCAATGGCTAGCTACCAGGACTTGTCGGGTTGGCTCTATAACCGACAGATGATATCATCAGCCACTAGGGACAGGCATGCATCATAAGCATACTACATGAATTGTTTGAGATTGCCTATTTGACTGCATATTACTTGCTAATTGCCTAAATGCCTTATTTGTTCCTATTTGTAAATCTCTTGTCTGATATAACTGTGTTTGCTATATTATACTCCTGCTGGTTGTTGGGAGGTCTGAAGGAAGTAGAAAGGGAAGTATTAGTTAGACTGAAGGATCTTTAGTTAGTTGCCGCTTACGGTTTAGCTTGTTTATAAGCTTTGATATTTCCTGGAGGAAGTTCTAGGATTGCCTTCGGCTTTCCTCTATTATTATGTATTATATATGTGGAAGCTGTTACCATGCTGGGGACCTCTGGTTCTCACCCATGCGGATTTTGTGGTTTTCAGATGCAGGACGCGAGGCTTCTCGTTGAGGCATGCTGGAGACTTCTGGATTAGCGAAGATCCTTTGTTCTTGGGACTCTGTTTTGGTTTATATATCTTGTTTAGATACTTTTATCTCCATTAAATAATACAAACTGTGATGACTCCTTCTAGAGGGGATTTTGGAGAATAGGTTGTATGTATTTGTGTCCCTTTGGGTTTCCTTTGGGGTTTCCTTATTTTATTATATGTATATATTATTATGCTCGGACCGGTTATCTTCGCAGCCGGATTTTGAGTCTTGATATTCCCGTTTTTGACACTCTTTATATATATGATCTTGCGTTAGCTTATCCTTTGCTCGTTACGTTATCGATCGGAGTGTTGCGCGTTCGAGTTACGGTTTTTGTTTACCCCTTTTTCTACAAAGGCTCCTAGTTATAATCAATTATTCATACTACTATACGTACTAAATTTTTGTTTTAGAGGTCGTAATACCTTGCCATCTCTGAATTATGACTTAAGCATAAGACTCTGTATGGTAGGGTGTTACAGTAGATATCATAGGTTAATAATTAAATAATATTATTTTTATGACATTTTAGAGTTAATAAATAAAATTATCTTTTAGTATATATTTTGTTTTTTTATATTCTTTAGTTATCATATATTTTTAGTAATATTTTATTATTCTGATTAATAAAAATATTATAAGACATTGATTTTTTGGAATTTTAGAAAATTTTAGGGATTGTTTTGAGACTTTTTTTTATTTTTTGGGGATTGTTTTGTATTTCACCTTGGGATTGATTTGTCCAGTTCACACACGTGCATACTTAACGGCTACCTGTGCGAGTTAACATTCCACGTCAATAGTTACCGTTAGTGACTAATGAAGAGAAACCGTATTGTTTAACGAAAATAAATGTTGAAGACTATTTTTTGTATTTTAAAATCTGAGAGACTAAAATGTCCAATTTTAAAAATTTTAGGGACTGATTGGGTAATTACTCATTGATTTTTCATTACCTTGATGAGCGAATATTTTATACATTTTTTTATATTATTTTCTTAGTGTTTTCAGTATGTTTTGTTGAGTTTTATTATGTTTTAGTAGGTTTTTATGCAAAATTCACTTTTTGGATGTTACTTTGAGATTTTATGTTTTTCTTATGATTTTAGGTGAATTTTGGGTGAATTTGGCAAGTTTTGGCAAAAGTCTGATTCAGAGGCAAGGAAAGCATAACAGATATTGCCAGAATCTGACCTCCGTTCATTCAAACGAGCATTTCTAGAGTTACAAAGGTCCAAATGATGCGTTCTCAACGACATTGGAAAGCTAACTTCCAGAGCTTTCCAGAAATATATAATGGTCTATACTTTTCTTCAGATTGGACTACCCAAATTGGGCATTGAATGCCCAAACTACACCCTTTCTAGCGTTCAACGCCCCAAAGGGACTCAATCCAGTGTTCAACGCCCCAAGGGGAGTAAGAAAGAAGCATGGACACTCTCTAGTGGGAGTCCAATGCCCACTCCCACAAGTTAGAAGCCAAGCTCAACCCAAACACTCACCAAGTGGGTCCAGAAGTGAATTTTCGCATTAATCAACTTAGTTTACTTCATTTTTGTAATTTTTAATTATTAGATTAGTATAAATAAGGGAAGATCGTCCTTGTTTAAGGGGATCGCCAATCTTTATCTCTTTTTTTTTTTACCACTTTTCGAACATTTTTCTGTTTAGTATGAGCAACTAAATCTCCTAAGTTAAGGTAAGGAGCTCTGCTGATTCCTATGAATTAATACAATTACTTTTCTATTCCAATGAATGTGTGTTCTATTCTATGATGCATTATCGTTCTTCATTCTTATGAATCTCGATTCTACATGAGTTCTTGCGAGTCCTGACTCGGATAGTATTGAACTATAGCTAGAGGATGCATCACGGGTTCCAACAGAATTATCTGGATTAACCGGTGTATGTGACATAAAACCTCGTTAGTCAGGGGCAATTGAGGTTCCTGTGGCTCTAAGGGCTAGAACCATAAGAGCAGCAGTCTCTGATTTGGAAGATCTGACCTTGTTTGCGGCATTTTAAGTAGGATCAACAAAGAGATTGACTTGCGCGTGCTTCACCCTCTCCAAGATTGATCTAGTCCGTTTGGATATTTGGTCTGGTACTGAGGAGATTAATGACAACGACCCATGACTTAATCACTTACAGCCTTGCCATTGAAGGAATCATTCATCACTGGAGTAGAGTTAATTCAGAAGAAGAAACATCTCCGAAGCCTTAACTACTGCTAATTACTGTCTCTATGTTCGATTGTTATTGCTTGTTTATACGCCTACAACAAACAAAAACTATCCTTCTATTCACCCGACTAAGATCTGTAGGATAACCACAGATTGCTCAATCCAAAAATCCTCAAGGAATTCGACCCTCACTCACCTGAGGTATTACTTGGACGACCCGGTGCACTTGTCGGTTCAGTTGTGCGAGTTTAAATTTCGCGCACATACCTTCCACTCAAATAAAAAGTTTCACTTGTTACAATATTTATGGTTTAAAAAACTTGAAAGAAATACATAGTATATATTTGTGTATAAATACATATGTTGTTTAACTTATTTTAATGTATATTTTATATTCTAACATGTATTTTATAATAACGACTAATTTTAATAACTGATTTAAGTATACACATAATATGGTTAAAATATTTCTTTTAACCAAAACCTTTGTTATAAACAAGATTATTAAAAGAGTTAAAATTAAAAAATTAAAAAAATATAGGCAAATTACATTATTAAATTAATTAATATTTTAAATTACACAATTACATCAGTTAAAATTTGTTTACATGCAAATGCAATTTTTTTTATATAAACCGTTACGAGTTATAGTATTTTAATTTTTTGTATAATATGCCTTAGATCATCGCGATTTACGTGCAACATCACGCAAAGCATAAATCGCTACAAGTTGTAGCAGTTTATGAAGACAAAATGACAAAACAGAAACCACTACAAGTCATAGCGGTTTATGAGAAAGAAAAAATAAAAGCATAAGTCGCATGGGTGGTGGTGGTTTATGCTTGAAATGTTATCACCAAGAAAAATAAAAGTATAAGTCTTTTTTTATGATTTATGTTCTTATTTTAGTCTATTTTCTACTACTAAGTCCAAAATATATTTTTTTTATGGTTATGTACGTGTTTCAATTTATTTATCTTATGAAACTTTAATATATTTTCTTATCTTTTTATTGAGGTATTTTTACTATTATAAAAGAAAAAAATTAGTTTATTTATAAGAGATAATAACGTCGCTCTTATTTTGATAATGCCACTATTTTTTTTAATTCATACAAAATGTAACGCAAAAAAATCATATAAAGGATAACATTACCAAAAATAGGAATTTACAAAAAAAATTATCGTGAACGTCTTCCTTGTTCTACTAGGACTTGTCGCGCCACCGTTTCTGAGGTTCAGCCTCACCGCTATCACTGGGTTTTAGTCACTTCGTTGTCGTTGGGGCCAACCCTCTTATGCTCCCCTATAATCTCTGTGCATCCACTTGCTTTTTCTCCGACATGGGTTTGGGCTTTGGTTCTGTCCCGTCGCGCTGTGCTTTGCTGCGTTGTTGTCACTGGACAAGGGTTCCACTGCTCTTCCATTGTCGCTGTACACCTGCTGCCTTCCATTATCGTGGGTTCAGGGTGTTGGTTCTCTTGCCATCGCAGCGTCACGTTGTGTCCTACTACGTCCTCATCACTAGAGTTTCAACCACTCCTGGAACCTTCTCTGCCTTTCCTCTATCATCGCAGGTCTAAGGCTCTGGCTTTTTTTCCATGCTTCTTCTCTATTTCTTTTAAGAAAGAAAGAATGGGAAGTGACCTGGCAACTGCATCCTTGGAGAACTCTCCCTAGGAGGAAGATCTATTACTACAAAGCATTAAGAAAGCTAAACCGAATGGAGATGAAGCCTTGCCAGATGTAGAGACTGAGTCTACAGAGACTGGGAATGTCGAGAACATGTAGGGAGAGAAAATAACCTCTACAAAAGTTATGATGGATATGGTCACTAAAGAGAATACACCAACTGTAGTTGAGAACAAAACAAGTGCTCGCGCTGGGGTGTGCTCGTATAAGGATAGCTTGCTGCAGGATAGTACTTGAATGGTGTTATCACATGAAGATATCTATCAACTGGTGGCTAAAGATTATAACTAATATGAGACCAAGGGTATGCAGTATGAGGCTCAGGATCCCTTCGATCCAAAACCTATAGTGGAGGTGTCATTAGAAGAATGTAAGGATTGGTGTAGACCATAGAAGTTCTCACTAATTGTTAAATTACTCGGAAAAAGCCTTGGTTAGTGGGAAATGGAGTCTTACGTGAAGAGAGTTTGGTCATGGAATGGGGAGGTGAGGGTCATTGATCTTACAGAAGATTTTATTCTAGTTCGGTTTACGGATGAAAGAGATCATCGACATGCACTCTTTGAAGGACCTTGGCAACTAGCAGATCACTATCTTTCTTGTGTAGCGTTGGAAACCCCTGTTTCAACTGTCTAGGGGATAGTTTGTGCACTTGTTCGGGAAATTGATCCTCGACAAAAGTTGGTACCAATAATTCAGGTGTTAGGACGAGACCTCAGAGTTGAATATGAATGATTGCACTTGATATGTTTTGGTTGTGGCAAGTATGGCCATAGATCAGAAGCATGTCAGGAAGAAAATCATGGGAAGGAAATTCAGTTGTCACCGAGGTTGACTAAGAAATCCCCAGGTGTTTTTTCTCAACTGGAATGAGCAGATATTTCTGGTTTAGTTCAAAACTCCTCAAATTCAAGTGCCCAATCAATATGGACTATGGATGCAAATTTCAAAAAATTTGAAGTAAGAGTTAATACAAAGATAGTGGAAGTTTCTAGTACATTTAGGTCGTGGATGTTAATGAAAAAGGCCCAACAAAGGCCAACTCGTAATAAGGACACCACTGACCTAGAAAAAAAAAGACGCATAGCTCTGGATTGCGCTTCCAGATTCTGGAGAATGAGGAGGCTCATGTCTCAGATTATGTCCAAGTGTTAAAAATAGATGGAAGGGTCAAACAACCTCAAGTCATTTTCCCGAATAGATCAAAGAAACAATCTCTCCCAAAATGGACTTTGCTAGTAAAAGTCAACTTCAGGTCATTCAGAAAGAGAGTAAATGTGTGAAGAATGATAGCATAGATATGAGAAAAGGAAGCTCTAAAAGTTCAGAGACTACAACAAAGAATGGAAAGGAAGTGGTTACTTCCCGTCAAACAGAAGATTTGAAGAAAAAATAAGAAAACTATTGGGCAACACTGAAAATAATTAAACATGCAAGAAATTGGGTGGAAGATAATGCGTTAGCTTCAGGAGGTATCATGTATATTCAAACACATTTTCCTTCCCAAGAAGATATTGTAGCTATGGAAGCGATTCACCAGAGTAATGGGTTGAAGCCTGCGATGGCAAAACCCACCAGACTTGGGTATGTCGGGGGTGATTCGTCAAGTATGGTAGTAGAGCAACCCACCAAAGTTGTTAGTTGTAGTCAAAATTGACTAGTATGTCATATTCCTTTCTTTCTTAGTTTTGATGAATATTCTAACATGGAACTACATAAGGGTTGGAAGGAAGGGTTTTTCCAATTTGGAGAGAGAGAGTTGTATTGTAGATACCATACTAACCTCGTTTGCTTGCTTGAAACACATGTCTTGGGTGCGAAAGCAAGTAATATTGCGAAAAGGTTTGGATTTTCAAATTGGTATCTTAAAGAAGGAGTTGGTTTTTTCAGAGACATCTGGATATTGTGGAGCTCCAATAGTTGAAAAGTTGATGTTATTGAGCCTCACAGACAGTTTGTATACTTGAAAGTTGCATATGGTATAGATCAATTTCGGCATTTGACAGTGGTTTATGGTTTCCCTCATCTTGGGTTACGGTCTGCTCTATGGGAAGGCTTATTGAGAATTGTTGATTCCCTACAAGGTGAGTGGTGTGTGGGCAGTGACTTTAACCGTGTGTTATCAATGACAAACACAATGGGTAATTTTCAACTATCAAGAGACTAGCAACACTTTGTTGATTGTCTCCTAGGATATAGGTTGCAAGATATGGGGCCAGCCTTTCACTTGGCAAAGAGGGTCAATTAGAAGAAGACTAGATAGATATATTGTAAACAATGCATGGTCCTAAAGAATTAATCAGGCAATGGTGAAAACCTTCCAAAATTAAAGTCAGACCATGGTCCAATTCTTCTGCATTTTGGTGAGTCAACTGGCGGATCTTCTTCTTGACTTTTTAGATTTATTATAGCTTAGCAAACATATGCTGAATTCAAGAATTTGCCGGAGAGTAACTGGCAAAAAAATAGACCCTTGAATGAAAATATTTCAAAGTTTATGAAGGTAGTTGAGCATTGGAACAAAGATGTATTTGGGAACTTGTTCAAAAGAAAAGCCCGACTATTTTCAAGATTGGATGCCATTGTTGCTGCTCTTTAGTTTAAGATAAACCCTTACCTAGATAATTTGCAATACTCTCTATGGAAGGAGCTGGAGACAGTGCTTATTCAGAAAAAAATCTACTAGAAGCAATGCTCAAGTTGTAAGTGGATTAACTATGGAGAGAAAAATACCTCCTACTTCCACAGCATTGCGACTTCTAGAAAGAGGAGGAATAAAGTGATTATGTTGAAGAATAATGAAGGGGTATATATATATAATTGCCAACAACTTAAAGATCTTGGGGCACAAAACTCTCCTAATTTATACACAGAGGATATGCCTTACGGGAAGTTGGAGGCTCCTGGCTTGATTTCTTCACTGACTAATGAGGAGAGAAGCCGGTTAGACAATATGGTTACTGATGAAGAAATTTCTTCGTCCCTCTTTGCTATGGGTACTTGGAAAGCTCCGGGACCCGATGACCTATATTTAATGTTCTACCAGAGCAACTAGGACTTGGTTAAATGGTCATTGGTAGAGTGGGTGAAAAAATTTTCATTGATCATGAGAAAATCAAGGCAGTTAACAATAGCTTCATCTCCCTTATTCCAAAAAGGGAAACCCAAAATCTTTCAGTCAGTTTAGGCCGATTGGATTATGCAATGTCACGTATAAGCTGATCATCAAAATCATTTTTCACATGCTAAGGCAATTATGTCGAAGCTTATTAGTCCGTCTTAGTGCAATTATGTTCCAGGAAGGTAGAGCACGAATAATATTTTAATTGCTCAGGAAGTGATTCACACGATGAGGACAAAGAAAGGGCATGTTGGATATATGGCAATCAAAATTGATTTAGAGAAGGCATATGACAGATTAAATTGACAATTTATCCAAGATACTCTCATCGAAGTTGGTCTGCCAGAGAGATTGATTAATTTGATTGTGTAATGCTACACTTCAGCATAATTGAAAGTCCTATGAAATAGTGCTCCGTCTAGTCCCTTCCTTCTGACCAAAGGTATCATACATGGAGATTTCATGTTGTAAGACCTGAAAATTTTAACCAGCCAATAAAATAATTAAAATTGAGTTAATAGGGCTTTGAAAATACACGGTCTGGGTTAAAAATTTAAATTTCATAATTTAAAATTTTACGAATAAAACTTGGGCTCAGATAATTAATTAAAGCACAAAAATATAATTAGTTGTGAAAAAATGCGTACTGATGTTATAATTAACTGTACACACTTAGGTCTGTCGGGTATTGCGTATGAGAAAAATAAAAATGTAGAAATAACTAAAAAAATATTTGAAATACGAACCGAAACACTTATCTTTAAAAATTTGGCCCTAAGTAGGGCCTATAGGTGAAAAGACAAAAACGTCCTTTACTTATAAGAGTCACCAACGTGACTCTCATTTTCATTTTTCACCCATTCACCAAAGTGAGAGAGAAGGGCACGAGAGTGAGAAAGAAGAGAAGAGAATAAATACTATTCACTTTTACATTCAAATCCACTTTTCTCATAAATCAAAACTCCGATCGATGATTCGTTTGCGACTACGCGTTGCTCTCAACTCCCTCTATGTTTTTATACCACTTTTGTGGTGAGTAATCACGAGAACCCTGCCCTATTTTTCTATTTTCCTTTGTTTTTGCATTTTGGGTATGTAGGTGTTGAAAATTTGTGATTTTGATGCTTTAGGAAAGTGCAAGCTCACATTCTAGCAGAGTTTTGACCCATGATTATGTAGAACAAGGTAAGAGAACTCTTTTTATGTATTTTTCTCTAATTTGTATAAAAATCTAGTATGAACAATGTAAAAACTTGAATGAAATTAGATTGAGTAGAGTTGCTTGGATGCTTGGCTTGGTTGGTGTTGATTGAGGCTAGTCTTGGACCGAAAAAAAGGTTCAAGAGGTTGGAACCACTGTCAACTAAGGTACGGGTTTCGGTTTCGAATAAACATTATATAATGTTATGTGAAATTCTAGGCTAGTTGCCCTTAAGATAATATTGAAGTGATGTGGTTGATGACTTAGTATGAATATGTAATTTTGGTTTATTATTGATTGTTGAATAAATTTTGGGCCGGAGACCGTGATTGGGTGAGTTGTACCCCTTGGTAAGTTTTGTGAAAATTTGATATGTATTAATGTATTGTGGTGTGTTTGTTGAAGTTGAAATCCTTGTAGGTAATGTGTGAAATTGAATGAAGGTTTAATGTTGAATGAATTTTGGGTCGGAGGCCGTGATTGATTGAGTTATATCTCTTGATATGTATATTGACTTGTGGTGGTGTGATTGATGAAATTGGAGTTTCTATGAAGAATACACATAATTGAATTTGGGTGGCCTATTGTAGGATTGTATGTTTTATTGGTATATTGCATATTATGTGGGATGAGATTGATGAGGGTTATAGTCTAAATTTGATAATAATTGGAGTTTTCATGATTTTGATTTTAAATGGAAAATTACATGATTTTGAAATAAAGATTGAAGTTTAGTGAATTAATTTGTAAAGAATTAGATGGAGTTAAGAATAAAATAAATGGTTAGTCTTGGAATTTAATGAGGCTATTATGTAATGTTTTCAAAAAGAAAAGGTTTTTGAGTAGTGTGAATTTTGAATGTTGCAGAAAATGTGTAATTTAGTAATTTTGGTCATCTTCGATGGGTAATAACTTGGCACTCGGAGTTTGAAAATGAATGAAACTTAGTTTAAATTAAAATTGGGAATGTCTACTTTAAGATTGTCAAAGAACGGAGGGAAAATAATTTTTGTAGAAAAAGTTATAGGTGTTTGAAAATTAGTGGTTAAAATTGAATTAACAAATTTTGCAGAGTTAGTGGCTGAACCAGGTTCCCTGCGCACACTCCTATGTTGCATATGCACCATTGTGCTTTTGTGCGTACAAATCATTTGCAAATCCTCAAGGGACCGAATCAGGTTCCGTGCATACGCACGAAGCCTGTGTACACACGATTGTGTTGATTTTTCCAAAGTGCTGTTTTTAAACTATTTAGCCTTTCTGACAAGTTTGTAACCTATGTAACCTTCGTATGAACTCTGAAAAGCATATTATAGGCTTTGAATATGCTGGGGTGGATATAATGGATTGAATTGAGTAATTGTCAGATAAAAACTTTGTTAACTAGATAGAAAATATTGTGGGGATGGTGGTTCGTCCTGTCCACAGTAAGGACAGTAGTTTTGTCCCGTTCACGGGTTCATAATCATTATTTGCTTGGTAAGGATGGTGGTAATGTTCTGCTTGCTTAGTGTGTCATTGTTATGTGGGAATGGTAGTTTTGTCCCGCCCACAATGAGAATTGTGGCATAGTCCTGCTTATGAAATGAGGACATTGATTATTTTCATAAATGAATGAAAATTATGATGAGTTATACTTTACAAGATAGGTTAAGATTGTGATTATGATTGAAATGATTTTATTAGAGGCTTATGTTAAAAAGTGAGGTTTAGAGGAGGTTTATAATGAAAACTGTGATTGAGATATATGCTAGCGATTATGATTAATGATAAATTTAATTATGATAATGGGTTTGGTTGATGGTTTTTATTGATTTGCAAGGACGTGGGTTTCATCCTGCTTGCGTTGTTGATGAGGTACTGCCACCGAACAAGGATGGTGGTGTTGTCCCATTTGCTCGGAGTTGTGGCGTGGATATGGGGAAGGTGGAAAGATACTCTACTTCGTATTATTTCTCCTGAGTTAAGGAAAGGTAGAAAGACACTCTCCTTTGTATTATTCTCCCACAATCTCTCTTATTGCAAGGTGACAGGGCACTCTCCCTCTCGAGACTGGCTTGTGATAAGTCCAGGTGATACCCCAGTGATAAGGTGACAGATCACTCTCCGTCCCAAGATGTGGCAGGGCACTCTCCCTTTCGAGACAGACTTGTGATAAGTTCGGGATGTTTCTCCCGGGGATGTACCTCCCGGGGATGCACAACAAAGAGACGATATTTGGGTTAGCCAACGGATATGTCAGGTCTTGCAGTTTAACCGACACATGGGTTCATGGCTAGTAGAATAGGCATGCATCATGTACATCTGTTTGCAATTGTTTGGGTGTGCATAATTGTCTTGGTTTGCCTATTTGATAATCCTATTTAACTGCTAATTGTATTACTTGTCCTAAATGTTCTTATTTGTGATTGTTTGGTATGATTGCCCGTGTGTTTTCATTCCATTAAAAGAATAGGGATTGAAATTAATCATGAAGAGGACTGTTGAAAATGGATGAGGTATTGAAATTAATGAGAATGATTGTTGGGAATGGATGAGATTGGTGGCAATTTAAATACTCTTATCTTAGCAACTTTATCCTGTATGGATTAGTTAAGATCCTAGGCTTGGATTCTTGTGAAGTTGGAGAATAGGATTGCCTAGAGGATTCATATTTTTTTATGTAGTCTTTATTTAGAATTATTACTCTACTGGAAACCTTTGAATTCTTACCGTCGTAGATTTTGTATTTTTCAGATATAGAACGCAATGCACCTCGCTGAGAGTACGAAAGTTTCAGGTGACGAATCGAAGAGGATCACTTTTGAGATATTTTTTTTGACACTAGAGGTTTCTCCACTTTTGGAACTTTGTTATATATGACTGTATATTCCTCTTAGAAGCTTTTATTTGGAGAAATAGGCTTTCTATTTTGTATATTTTCTAGTGTTATATTATTCTAGCCAGCCTTTCTTCGTGGGTCGATACTAGTAACTAATATGTGTATACATTATTATGTATCTTCACTTTGAACTCAGAAAATATTCCGCTTTTGTATACAACGCTTGCCGCTTTAACGTGTTCATATGTGATTAATGGCTGTCGATGTTTAAATTTTCTTCACGAGCTTCTAGTTAATATCATCCTTCTATATTATATATGTATTTTCTTTTCTAAGTGTCGTAATGCCTCGCCACCATTGATTTACGACTTATGGGTAAAGCTCTGTGTGGTAGGATATTACATTTATGGTATCAGAGTAGTTTATCCTTGTAGAGCGTGAGGGATGGACTGATTATGCTTCTGGACATACTTTGAGTTGTGTTTATATGCTATTTAGGATATTTACTTAATAAATGTAGCATAATTGTTCATGAGCATACCTTTAGAAATTCGAAGTACTAAACTTGAGATATTAAGACTGATCACCTTAATATCAATTGTTTGGTATTGAGGACGAGGACAAGGTCGAGGACGAGGATGGAGAGGTAATAAGAAAACCGATATGGTGAACAATCGGACTGATTTCATGGCTGTTATGGTGAGTATGACTGCTGCCATGAATGCTAGTGTTGTTACTACTAACCGAGTAGTGGAAAAAATGAGACAACAAGTTGGGAATGATAATGGGGGTTGTAATGGACAAGGTGGTAGAAATGAACAAGAGGACAGAAAGTCGATGACTTTGGCTACATTTCTGAAAGTGAATCTTCCAACTTTTAAGGGTACAACCAACCCCACTGAAGCTGATAACTGGTTCCATGCTATGGAGAGAGCGCTGCAACCTCAACATGTGCCGAAAAATCAATATGTGAAGTTTTTCACTTATCAATTGGAAGGAGAGGCTCAATTTTGGTGGTAAGAAGCGTATATTTTTCGAATTTTATTTTGTTTTTTGCCCAAAGTTATACGTGATATATAATATCATTTTTTACTCATTCCATATTTAACTCCTTAGCATCGAAAATTTTTTTATTTCTTGCATATCACAAACACCAAATTATAGCATAAAAGAACAATTTTCATACCTCATTAAATTGTCATGGCATTTTATGATCCATCCAAGATCCGAAGTACTCACTTATATAAACTGACCACACCCACATCGATCAAGTTTCTTACTTGGAGAGCTTGACCCCATATACTCTAAGAGAATTCACACATAAAAATAATTTAAAAATAATTTCACTTCTATTATTATAGAATACACTCCTCAAATTTTCTTATGCTATAATGCCACGTCTAAGTAGCTTATCCGATCTTTTGTGTTAAATCTCTCTTGGATTAAGAACCAAAATAACAATTCCATAGCTTTTTTGCCGATTTTGGAGGGATAATTCCACTGGTTGAAATTTATTTGAATTATAATTTTAATTTTTAAATTTAATTTAAATTAATTTATTTTAAAAATTTTTGAATTCGTATTTTAAGTATTAAAAAAAGAATATACAAAACAACAATGATACATGCAAATATTATTATTTTAAACAAGTACTTAATCAATAATAGTTTGCATTCATATATATAGGAGTTTATATACAAAAAACACATAATTTACATCTATATTTATTAAAATTTACACACGAGTTAATACAATTTATACTAATATTTATCAAAATTTATATAATTTATTTATTGAAAATAATTTAGTATTTATACTGATTAAATACTAGTTAAAATTATGATAAAACTGATGGCCTCTGAGATTTTCTAATATACAAAATATTAAATTTACCGATGTGTTTATTGCAATTAACTTTTTGAATTTATGTAAAAAAAAAAAAGTGAACGAAGACTAATTTTATTGGATAACGACACCATATCAATCCTTTATTTTAGCAAGCTTGAACATAATAACGACAATGCTATTCTTATTCTTATTGTTAATATAAAGTTCACCATACACTATATGCATAAACTGAAAAGTTTGACATTTAAACCTTCTGCTATATATGTCATACTTTGTTTTCTATAAATCCCTTCATTCTTCCTCTTCTACTAACCTAACAATTTTCTTTCCAATATTACTTCCATTGAAGAGGCTTACAAAAGCAGAAGGGACGCTTTCCATACCCAATAAGATGTCTTCAGTCACTTGTAATTCGCCAGGTCGAAGATAATTTGATGTTTTTATCATAAAATTTTGGAAGTGGTGAATCATAAGGTCAGGAGTTAAAAATTCTTGTATGGTGATTCTCTTGTATATAACATTCACTAAATCTAATAATGCTCTCTTTCTTATATCAATATATTCCGATGTTGCTCCACAAACAACCACTCTACTAAATGTGTTCATATTATCAATCACTGCTTCTAGCATCTTGCCCCTAACATTGTCAAAATATATATCAATTCTCTCAGAAAAATACCTAGGATGAAATAAGAGCAAAATTACTTATGATACATTTTTTACTGAAAAAAAATAAATTTATGTGTTATTTTTTTAAAATATAAAAAAATACAAAACTTTTTATTTAAAAATTAAAAGAATTAAAAAATTATAAGTTAAAACTTTTAATTACTTTTATATTTTTGATACTTCATCTCATTTTTTTTACAGTATTTTTTAGTTTGATAAGTTAAAAATTAATTCATCGAAAATCTGAGCTTCATTCCCATTTGATTAAGAGTGTGTTTGGTGTAATTTAACATTTATAAACTATATATATATATATATATATATATATATATATATATATTGATAATAAAAACGTAAAATAATATTGATTTATAAATAGCTTTGACTGAACGTGCAATTTCTTGAATTTATACTATTTGACCGCTCATATGGAGTTATAATCATCAGTATTTTAAATAAATAAGATGTAAAATTAAAGTAATATTAAAAATTAGTGATAATTATAAACAACAAATATATTATTTTAACCAAAGATCTCAAAACCTTAATTAGTGAAATGCAGTGTGATGCGTAAGCATTTTCTCTATTTTTTTCTAATGAATTTGCATTCAAATTGTTAAGTTTAATCAAGATTTAAATATCTTTTAGTCATTATGAATGCTACTTTGAGTTGTGTACAATTCTGTTTATTTCAGGTAGCATTCGGATGGATTTGATAGAGTTTCTGTAGAAGAAGAAGAAGAAAGTAGATGATACTATCAACCCTAACCTCCTTGCACTCAAATAGAAATAACTTGAGCTACAGAGGTCTAATTGACGTGATTTTAGTGGCATTGGAAAGCCAACTTCCAGAACTTTCCAATGATATATAATAGTCTACACTTTTCATATGAAATTACTGCCTTGGTGGCACCAAACTTGAAAAATCCTAAGTTTGGCGCCATGATCATCACAACGCCTTCCTTTCTTGCTGCTTTGGTGGCGCAAAACTTAAGAAATCCCAAGTTTGGTGCCAAAATCATCACAACGCCTTCCTTGCTTGCTGCCTTGGTAGCGCCAAACTTGAGAAACTCCAAGTTTGGCGCCAGCTTTGGAGTCTGTAGTGGTCCCCTTCTCGCTAACAAGATAGCACGCAATCTTTTATTAATTTTGATTAAACTTTTATTTTATTTATAAATAGAAAAATATATTATTTAGGTTTAGAAAATACATTTTACATTTAACTAGGATTAGATATAAAAGGAAAAAGAATCAACCCTTCAGGGGAGCTCTTCTCTTCTCTCTTATCGCATTCCACGATTGACAGCTTTTCAGAATCCTTATTTTCTTTCTAAACCATGAGCAACTAAACCTCCACTGTTAAGGTTAGGAGCTCTGTCTATTGTATGGATTGATACTATTATTTTTCTATTTTAATTCATGTACTGATTTATATTTCAAGAATTATTTTCGTTCTTTATCTTATGAATTTGGGTGCAACGAAAGTATGACCATTGTTCTAATTGAGTTCTTGTATAACTTGGAAAAGCTATTTGCTTGAACAACAATTTGAAAATAATTTCTCCTAAATTTCTAATTATCTAGACTTAATGGGATACATGACATATAATCCTCTTATATTTAGGTAATTAGGGTTTCTTTGGCATATAAACTAGAATTGAACTTCACCCTCTAATTGGAATTAAGTGACCAATGAATTGGCGGTTGATGAAAGTTAGAGGAGACTAAAAAAGTCTAAGGAATTAGGGTTTAGCCACATATAATTTGCCATGAATTGAATCTTGCATGATTAAAATAGTTAGTAAGAAAAGTCAATCCGGAAGATAGATATCTCTGAAACCTTTACTGTTTTCTCCATATATATTTTACCTAAATTTACTGCTTATTTTTTTATTCTCTGAATTACTGTTTGATGCTTTTGAACTCTCAACACTCTTTTCTGTTTGTCTAACTAAGTAAATCACTTAACCATTGTTGCTTAATCCATCAATTCTCGTGGGATCGACCCTCATTCACTTGAGGTACTACTTGACACAACCCGGTACACTTGCCGGTTAGTTTGTGGTTATAAATTCCGCACCACGGTGAAATATAAGTTTTTAAAGCTAATGGAATTATTACACCACAGTCGGAATTTTACAGCGGTTATTTTTTAATTTTGTGACGGTTTTAAATCACCTCTATATCATCCTATAATAAATGAATAAGCATCACGTCTTCGGATGCCTTATTTAATATTTATTAATTATTACAACAATTAATAAATATTAAATAAGACAAATTTTAACTATTTTTGACTAATTTATTTTTGTTACTAAACATTTTCGCATGCCTTAATAATTCAGTTAAACTAAGTACATTTCATACTTTCTAAGAGTAGAACTTTGATGTGTTTCTTCTTTGTAATTGAATGCATCATCAAATCCTAGCTTATCTTTAAGAAATGTAACCTACACAAAATTACACAAGGGTTAGGCTTTGTTAGTGATATACCTAATGCAAGTTGGATACCAAAATGTTAACAAGTATTGACTTTGTTTTGACTTCCAACACAACCAACAACATAGCAACCGAAAAGCTTTGCATATTGCCCAACCAAACTTCCAATTAGGGGTGGCAACGGGGCGGGTAGGGACGGATTTTTTCTTTATCCGATCCCGTCTCACCGTACAATAATTCGCATAGAATCCGTCCCACTTCTATCCGCGGGTAGTAAAATGTTGAACCCTAACCCGCTCCTGCGGGTACCCACCTCGTCCCTATCCGTCCCTATAATTATTAAAATCTAATAAATAAAATTAAATTTTAAAATTTATATAACCATCATCACATACATAACATAAATTAAAGTAAAAATTTAAATATGATACAATATTATTAATTATTTACTAATTATTATATATATATATATTATACATATTATATATTAAAATTATATATATTATATATATAAAGGGGCGGGTATTACCTAAATCCGACCCGTCCCGCCCCTCCCAAAAACGCACTCCGCTAAAACTCGCCTCAATACAGGACGGATAATTATCCGTCCCAATGCGAAACGAATAGGAGCGGAGTGGATATCCGCGAGTTCGGATGGTATTACCATCCCTACTTCCAATACTTCCACAAGCTGCTGACACAAAAACCTTTTCTCCCGGTTTGCACAATTCAAAAAATCCACATAAGCTGTCATTCCCCCAAGCGCTAAGAAAAAAAACAAGATTTTATAATTTGCGCTGCTGTTCAAACATAAGCGGCATATATTGATGTAGAGCAAAAAGAGAGATTAACTAGTAAAAGATGTGGTAGCATAGTTGGAAAGGTGGAGACAAAACAATTTTATTATTATTATTATTATTATTATTATTATTATTATTATTATTATTATTATTATTATTAATTTTGAAATGAAATCACCAATTCGATGAAGCTATCATAAGTTACAAAAAATCTCTATAGATAGCTTATTCGGATTGGTCATTTATATATACGTTAATACATAAATTTTGTTATTTTACCGACCAAAAATAACTTCAATAATTGATAATTGAGTAATATGTTTGATAAAAAAAACTCATTGTTATCCTTATTGTCAAAATTATGAAAACTTTTTCTGTCTCATGTCATAGTCACATTCTCTCAAACATAAATTATTTTCCCCCAAATAAATTTTAAACTTCATTCTTGTTCGTGATCTGAGTGACCTCGGGTGCTCGACGGATCAGGTGGCAATGAGAAGATGAGCGGGTGAGACTTTGGACCAACTTGGAGCGGGTGTAGAGATGCGGGTTGAAAAGCTGGCGACGCCGGAGGCGGTGTGGACGGGGGAGGTGGCCACCTGCAAGGACATTCCAACGATCAAGTTAGCGTCCGTACGAGGTGATAGCCAAATTAGATAAGATGTTACGTACCCTGGGGGAGAGCTGGCCTCTTCCCTTATATACCGTGCTGGATGGGCCCATAGGTGACCTAGCCCACTGGCCAAGAAGCTTCTATGAGCTGTCCTGGTCCACATGGGGGAAGGAGCAGGTCGTTTCGGTTTCCGGGTCGGGGCTTCGGGTGCTGCCCCGAGGGTACTGATGAGCAGATATTTTATACGCTTTTTGGGGTTAAGTTCATGTAGTTTTTAGGATGTTTTAGTTAAGTTTTTAGTATATTTTCATTAGTTTCTAGGAAAAATTTATATTTCTGGAATTTACTATGAGTTTGTGTGCTTTTCTGTAATTCAGGTATTTTCTGGCTGAAATTGAGGGAGCTGAGCAAAAATCTGATTCGGGCTGAAAAAGGATTGCTGATGCTGTTGGATTCTGACCTCTCTGCACTCGGAATGGAATTTCTGGAGCTACAGAAGTCCAATTGGCGCGCTTCCAATTGCGTTGGAAAGTAGACATTCAGGGCTTTCCAACAATATATAATAGTCCATACTTTGCTCAAGGATAGATGACGTAAACTGGCATTCAACGCTAGTTCTATGTTGCAGTCTGGCGTCCAGCGCCAGAAACAGGTTACAAGTTGGAGTTCAACGCCAGAAACAGGTTAAAACCTGGCGTTGAACGCCCAAAACAGCCCAAGTACGTGAGAAGCTTTAGTCTCAGCCCCAGCACACACCAAGTGGGCTCCAAAAGTGGATTTCTGCACTATCTATCATAGTTTACTCATTTTCTGTAAACCAGGGTTACTAGTTTAGTATTTAAACAACTTTTAGAGATTTATTTTGTATCTCATGACATTTTAGATCTGAAATTTGTACCTTTTGGCAGCATGAGTCTCTAAACCCCATTGTTGGGGGTGAGGAGCTCTGCAGCGTCTCGATGAATTAATGCAAGTACTTCTATTTTCCATTCAAACATGCGTGTTCCTATCTAAGATATTCATTCGCGCTTAATTATGGAGAAGGTGATGATCCATGACACTCATCACCTTCCTCAACCCATGAACGTGTGTATGACAACCACCTCCGTTCTATATTAGATTGAATGAGTATCTCTTAGATTCCATAATCAGAATTTTCGTGGTATAAGCTAGAATTGATGGCGTCATTCAGGAGAATCCGGAAAGTCTAAACCTTGTCTGTGGTATTCCGAGTAGGATTCTGGGATTGGATGACTGTGACGGGCTTCAAACTTGCGAGTGCTGGGCGTAGTGACAGACGCAAAAGGACAATAAATCCTATTCCAGTATGATCGAGAACCTCTAGATGATTAGCCGTGCTGTGACAGAGCATTTGGACCATTTTCACTGAGGAGATGGGAAGTAGCCATTGACAACGGTGACACCTTACATAGAGCTTGCCATGGAAGGAACTTTGCACTTTTGCATGCATGAGGGAAGAGGAATACAAGAGAAAAACTGAAATTCAGAAGACAAAGCATCTCCAAAACCCCAACATATTCTCCATTACTGCATAATAAGTATTTATTTCATACTCTCTTATTTTTCGTAATTCAATTTGATAAGTGAATTGTTTTCCTGACTAAGAGTTACAAGATAACCATAGATTGCTTCAAGCCAACAATCTCCGTGGGATTCGACCCTTACTCATGTAAGGTATTACTTGGACGACCCAGTGCACTTGCTGGTTAGTTGTGCGGAATTACATAGTGTGAAGTAATTTTCGTGCACCAAGTTTTTGGCGTCGTTGCCGGGGATTGTTCGAGTTTGGACAACTGACGGTTTATTTTGTTGCTTAGATTAGGAAAAATTTTTCTTTTTGGTTTAGAATCTTCTATTATTGTTTTTGGTTGAAATGATTTTTTTTAAATCCTTATTTTCTCTTTTTTTTAAATTTTTCGAAATTTTTTTTACTAATAATTGAGTTTTTTTTAGTTATTAAAAATACTTCTTCAAAACAAGTGTTACATTTACTGCCCAATTGGCTAGAGCATTGGTCTATGTTCTTGGTAATTGGGTATCTTCTTGTTAAAATCTTTTTTTTCAAAAATAATTTTTCTTTGATTAAATCTTGAGCCAAACTTTAAGTTTGGTGTTTTCTTGTTAATCTTTCTATAATTTTCGAAAATTTTAGTTTGGTTTGCTAAAAGTTTTAAGTTTGGTGTTCTACCTTCATGTTCTTGTGGTTCTTGTGATTCTTCAAAGTGTTCTTGAGTTTTCCTTGTGTCTTGATCTTAAAATTTTTAAGTTTGGTGTTCCTTGGTGTTTTCCCTCCAAAATTTTCGAAAACAAGGAGCATTAGATCTAAAAATTTTAAATCTTGTGCTATTTTATTGTTTTTCTCTTTCCGTATTAAATTAAAAAAAATATCTTTTCTAACTATTTTTAAGCTAATATTTCGAAATTCTTCATAAAAATTTAGATTTCAATTTCAAAAATTTTATCTTATCATATCTTAGTTGTCAAGTTTTTTAAAAAAAAGCATATCTTTTTCAAAACCTGCTAACCACTTATTCTCTCTCTTCATTTTTTTTCGAAAATCCTCTTAAAATATTTTCAATTTTTTTATTATAGTTTTATTATTTCGAATTTTTAATATAATAAAATAAATAAAATAAAGCCACATCATCTCCCTTTCTCCATCATGGATCTAAGTGGAAATGAACAGTCCAGAAGGACTCTGGGGTCATATGCTAATCCCACTACTGCTTCATATGGGAGTAGTATCTGTATACCCTCCATCGGAGTCAGTAGCTTTGAGTTGAATCTTCAGCTCATTATCATGGTGCAGCAAAGTTGCCAGTATTCCGGTCTTCCACAGGAAGAACCTACAGAGTTTCTGGCACAGTTTTTACAAATTGCTGACACAGTACATGATAAGGAAGTAGATCAGGATGTCTACATATTATTACTGTTTCCATTTGCTGTAAAAGATCAAGCTAAGAAGTGGTTAAATAACCAACCTAAGGCTAGCATAAGGATATGGAAACAGCTGTCAGAAAAATTCCTGAATCAATACTTTCCTCCAAAACGGATGACACAGCTAAGGCTGGACATCCAAGGCTTTAAACAAGGAGATAATGAATCTCTTTATGATGCCTGGGAGAGATACAGAGAGATGCTAAGAAAATGCCCCTCTGAAATGTTTTCAGAGTGGGTTCAGCTAGACATCTTCTATTATGGGCTTACAGAAAGAGCTCAGATGTCTCTAGACTACTCAGCCGGTGGATCTATCCACATGAGAAAGACAATTGAAGAAGCTCAAGAGCTCATTGATACAGTTGCCAGAAATCAGCATCTGTACCTAAGCAGTGAACCTTCCATGAAAGAAGAGGCTAAAATAGTGACTACTGAACTCAGTCCTGCTGAACAAGCTACTGAATTCAATCAGCAATTGGATTTTCTAACAAAACAGTTAGTCGAATTCAAGGAGAGACTACAAGAGACAAGGATGGCTAATATAAATATGGAAGAACAATTAAAGCAAACAAAGCAGTAGCTATCAAAACAAATAACAGAAGAATGCCAAGCAGTTCAATTAAGAAGTCGGAAAATATTAAATACCCCACCTCAAGGCAGCAGGAAGCCAAGAAATGAGCAAACTACCCAAATTCTATCTGAGGACAGTAAGAGCCCAGGAAAAAATAATTCTGGCGCTAAAACGCCAGAAATTGGGTGGAAGGCTGGCGCTGAACGCCCAAACCATGCTCAGGACTGGCGTTCAACGGCAAAAAGAAGCAAGGAACTGGCGTTGAACGCCCAAAGGAAGCACAGTTCTGGCGTTCAGACGCCAGGAACAGCTGAGGAGTTAGCATCTAACGTCACTCCAGCTTCTAACCCTGGCACTCAATTGCCAGTGAGGGATCAAACACACACAAGTGCTGATGACAACCCCTCTAAAAGGGCTTCTTCAACCACTTCTGTAGGAAATAAACCTGCAGCAACCAAAGTTGAGGAATATAAAGCCAAGATACCTTATCCTCAAAAACTCTGCCAAGAGGAGCAGGATA
Organism: Arachis hypogaea; assembly: GCF_003086295.3. NCBI lineage: Eukaryota > Viridiplantae > Streptophyta > Magnoliopsida > Fabales > Fabaceae > Arachis > Arachis hypogaea. Next base: position 30,818,790 of record NC_092054.1, read on the forward strand.
AGCAATTTGCTCGCTTTGCAGATTATCTCAGGACTCTTGAAATAAAGATTCCGTTTGCAGAAGCACTTGAGCAAATACCTTCTTATGCCAAGTTCATGAAAGAGATCTTAAGTCATAAGAAGGATTGGAGAGAAACTGAAAAAGTTCTCCTCACTGAAGAATGCAGTGCAGTCATTCTAAAAAGCTTCCCTGAAAAGCTTTCTGATACCATGCATATTAGAGGGTAATTACACCAAGACAGCCTTATGTGATCTTGGGGCAAGCATCAACCTAATACCTGAATCCACTATCAGAAAGCTTGGTTTAACTAAAGAAGTTAAACCAACCCGGATATGTCTCCAACTTGCTGATGGCTCCATTAAATACCCATCAAGCATGATTGAGGACATAATTGTTAGGGTTGGGCCATTCGCCTTTCCCACTGACTTCGTAGTGCTGGAGATGGAGGAGCACAAGAGTGCTACTCTCATTCTAGGAAGACCTTTCCTAGCAATTGGACGAACTCTCATTGATGTTCAAAAGGGGGAAGTCACCCTGAGAGTCAATGAAGATGAGTTTAAGTTGAATGCTGTCAATGCCATGCAGCATCCAGACACACCAAAAGACTGTATGAAAGTTGATCTTATTGACTCTTTGGTGGAGGAGATCAACATGGCTGAGAGTCTTGAATCAGAGCTGGAAAACATCTTTAAAGATGTTCCGCCTGATCTAGAGGATTCAGAGGAATTGAAAGAGTCTCTGAAATTTCCTCAGGAAGAGGAAAAACCTCCTAAACCCGAGCTCAAACCATTACCACCATCCCTGAAATATGCATTTCTGGGAGAAGGTGATACCTTTCCAGTGATCATAAGCTCTGCTTTAAATCCACAGGAAGAGGAAGCACTAATTCAAGTGCTAAGGACACACAAGACAGCTCTTGGGTGGTCCATAAGTGACCTTAAGGGCATAAGCCCAGCTAGATGCATGCACAAGATCTTATTGGAGGACAATGCTAAGCCAGTGGTTCAACCACAGAGGCGGCTAAATCCTGCAATGAAAGAAGTGGTGCAGAAAGAGGTCACCAAATTACTGGAGACTGGGATTATTTATCCTATTTGTGATAGCCCCTGGGTGAGCCCTGTTCAAGTTGTCCCCAAAAAGGGAGGCATGACAGTGGTTCATAATGAAAAAAATGAACTGGTTCCTACAAGAACAGTTACAGGGTGGCGCATGTGTATTGACTACAGAAGGCTCAATACAGCCACCAGGAAGGATCATTTTCCTTTACCATTCATAGACCAGATGCTAGAGAGACTAGCAGGTCATGATTATTACTGCTTTTTGGACGGCTATTCAGGCTACAACCAAATTGCAGTAGATCCCCAGGATCAAGAGAAAACAGCATTCACATGTCCATCTGGAGTATTTGCTTACAGAAGGATGCCATTTGGGCTGTGTAATGCACCTGCAACCTTTCAGAGATGCATGCTCTCTATTTTCTCTGATATGGTAGAAAAATTTCTGGAAGTCATCATGGATGACTTCTCAGTATATGGAGACTCATTCAGCTCCTGTCTTGATCACCTGACACTGGTTTTGAAAAGATGCCAAGAGATCAACCTGGTTTTAAACTGGGAAAAATGTCACTTTATGGTGACTGAAGGGATTGTCCTTGGGCATAAAATTTCAAACAAGGGAATAGAGGTGGATCAAGCTAAAATAGAGGTAATTGAAAAATTACCACCACCTACCAATGTTAAGGCAATCAGAAGCTTTCTGGGGCATGCAGGATTCTATAGGAGGTTTATAAAGGATTTTTCAAAAATTGCAAAACCTCTAAGCAACCTGCTAGCTGCTGACACGCCATTTTTGTTTGACACAGAGTGCCTGCAGGCGTTTAAAACTCTGAAAGCTAAGCTGGTCACAGCACCAGTTATCTCTGCACCAGACTGGACATTACCATTCGAATTAATGTGTGATGCCAGTGATCACGCCATTGGTGCAATACTTGGGCAGAGATATGACAAACTTCTGCATGTCATTTATTATGCTAGCCGTGTTTTAAATGATGCCCAGAAAAATTACACAACCACAGAAAAAGAATTGCTTGCAGTGGTCTATGCCATTGACAAGTTTAGATCATACTTAGTAGGATCAAAAGTGATTGTGTACACTGACCATGCTGCTCTTAAATATATACTTACAAAGCAAGATTCAAAACCCAGGCTTATAAGATGGGTATTGCTTTTGCAAGAGTTTGATATAGAAATAAGAGACAGAAAAGGGACAGAAAACTAAGTGGCTGATCATCTGTCCCGAATAGAGCCAGTAGAAGGGGCGCCCTCTCCCTCTATTGAGATCTCTGAAACCTTTCCAGATGAGCATTTGTTCGCCATTCAGGAAACACCATGGTTTGCAGACATTGCAAACTATAAAGCTGCAAGGTTCATACCCAAGGCGTACAGCAGGCAACAAAAGAAAAAATTAATTTCTGATGTAAAGTACTACTTGTGGGATGAACCCTATCTCTTTAAGAGATGTGCAGACGGAATAATCTGTAGGTGTGTGCCTAGAGAAGAAGCACAGAGCATCTTATGGCATTGCCATGGGTCACAATATGGAGGTCATTTCGGAGGTGAGCGAACAGCCACCAAGGTCCTCCAATGTGGTTTCTACTGGCCTACACTCTACAGAGATTCCCGAGAGTTTGTACGTAACTGTGATAGTTGCAAGAGAGCTGGTAATTTGCCTCATAGTTACGCCATGCCTCAACAAGAAATCTTAGAGATTGAGTTGTTTGATGTATGGGAAATTGATTTCATGGGGCCTTTCCCACCATCATACTCAAACACTTATATTATGGTGGCAGTTGACTATGTATCAAAATGGGTAGAGGCCATTGCCACACCCACCAATGATACTAAAACAGTGCTGAAGTTCCTCCAGAAACATATATTCAGCAGGTTTGGTGTCCCTAGGGTACTAATCAGTGATAGGGCACTCACTTCTGCAACAAACAGCTTTACTCTGCCATGGTCCGGTATGGGATTCGCCACAAGGTGGCGACTCCATATCATCCACAGACAAATGGGCAAGCTGAAGTTTCTAACAGAGAACTGAAAAGAATCCTGAAATGGACTGTAAGTATCTGTAGAAAGGATTGGGCACGAAGCTTGGATGATGCTCTGTGGGCTTACAGAACAGCATTCAAGACTCCTATAGGGACCTCTCCGTACCAACTTGTGTATGGTAAGGCTTGTCACCTGCCCGTGGAACTGGAACATAAGGCCTACTGGGCAACCAGATTCTTAAACTTTGATGCCAAATTAGCTGGAGAAAAAAGATTGCTCCAGCTGAATGAGCTAGAGAAATTCAGATTCACTACTTTCGAAAATGCCAAGCTTTATAAAGAGAAATCTAAAAGGTGGCATGACAGAAAGCTGTCATCTAGAATCTTTGAACCAGGACAAAAGGTTCTGTTGTTTAACTCTAGGCTCAGGCTATTCCCAGGGAAACTAAAATCCCGGTGGAGGGGACCATATATGATTACAAGTGTATCACCATATGGTTATGTGGAGCTTCAAGACATTGATTATGATAAGAAGTTCATTGTTAATGGACAGAGAATCAAGCACTATCTTGAAGGCAATGTTGAGCAAGAGTGCTCAAGGCTGAAGCTAGATTAAAAGCTCAGCAAGGTCCAGCTAAAGACAATAAAGAAGTGCTTGCTGGGAGGCAACCCAGCCATTGGGAAGACTTTTTCTATTATTTTGCCCTATTATTGATTTTATTTGTTTATATAAAGTTCATTGCTACTAAGGTAAAGAGTCAATTGTATAAGTTCACAAGGTTACAGAAGGATTCAGCACACAAAACAGAGAAAGAGAGCTCACTAGCAAGAAAATACCAGTAAAAGTATGTTTTGGGCGTTCCACGCCCAAAAGAAGCATCCATTGGGCGTTGAACGCCAGTAAGGATAGCTATCTGGGTGTTAAACGCCAGATTTACAGCGTCCTGGGCGTTCAGAAAAACGCCCAGTGACAAAGGAGTTCCTGGCGTTCAACGCCAGAAAGAAGCAACAGCTGGGCGTTGAACGCCCAGGAGAAGCAGCAGTTGGGCGTTAAACGCCCAAAACATGCAGTGTTTGGGCGTTTAACGCCAGGATGGTGGGGAGGAGGTAAATTCGTTTTTACTTCATATTTTTCATTTTAATTTTAATTTTCATGTTTCAATTCATGATTTCTTGCATAAACATGTTACAAACCCTGATTTCTAAAATCCCTAATTTCTAAAAACCCTACTTTAAAAATATCAAATGAATCTTAATCTATAAAAACAAATTCTTTTTCAATCCAATCCAACTCTTTTTCAAAAATTTCCAAAACAAATCTATCTCTTTTCCTTCTAAAATCCTTTCAACTCATCAATATCTTTTTCAAATCTCCACATTATCTTTTTCAAAATCCAAATTTATCTTTTTCAAATATCTTTCATATCTTTTCAATTTTAAATCACATCTTTTCATATCATACTTATTTTTTTAAATCATATCTTCTATCTTATCTTTTTTTAAAAATTTTCGAAAACCCACCCCCTCCCTTTTAAATCCACATTCGGCTTCCCTCCTCTCATCCACCATTCGACACTAGCTCTCCTTCTATCCCTATCCTTTCTTTTCTTTTGCTTGCGGACAAGCAAACCTCTAAGTTTGGTGTGTTTATTCGTGATCACTAAATTATACCCACTAAAGGAAAACAAACCATTCCAAGAAACAAGAAGCAAGAAAGAGAGAATTCCAAAACCACTTTGGAATCAAGGAAAGTTCTTAACCAAAGAACATTCAGACCATTACTACAAAATAATGGGTCTAAGATCAGTGATCCCGGAAGTCAAGTTCGATCTGAAGGAAGATGAATATCCAGAGATCCAAGAGCAGATTCGAAATAGGAACTGGAAAGTCCTAGCTAATCCTGAAACAAAAGTGGGAAGGAATATGGTTCAGGAGTTCTACGCTAATCTGTGGCAAACAGACAGGCAGAGAATATCTGGAACTGCCCTCTATGACTATTGGACTATGGTCAGAGGAAAGATTTTTCACATCCACCCTGACAAAATCAGGGAGATCTTTAAGCTACCTCAGCTGAAAGATGACCCAGACTCCTTCAATAGGAGAATGATGAGAACAAATAAGGGCCTGGATAAGATTCTAGAGAATATATGCATCCCTGAAGCCAGGTGGACCACCAGCAGCAAGGGTGTCCCAAATCAACTCAAGAGAGAAGATCTTAAACCAGTCGCCAGAGGATGGCTGGACTTCATTGGGCATTCTATATTGCCCACTAGCAACCGTTCTGAAGTCACCGTCAAAAGAGTAGTGATGATCCATTGCATTATGTTGGGAAAAGAAGTGGAAGTTCATCAACTGATTCCATCTGAATTTTACATACTTGCAAACAAGAACTCCAAAGATGCCAGGTTGGCTTATCCAAGCCTAATCTCTATTCTCTGCAAAGATGCTGGAGTAAGGATGGGAATAACAGAGTACATCTCAGTGGAGCAACCAATCACTAAAACCACAATGGAAAAACAACAAATGCAGGATGACCCCATCAAGAGGAGGGCACAAGAATTCCTCCCGGAAGTCCCTTAATTTGAATATTGGGAACAGCTTGAAGCATCTGTCACCAAGTTGCAAGAATCTATGGACCAAATAAAGGAAGAACAGAAAAATCAAAATAGTATGCTCTGTAAACTGCTCAGGGAACAAGAAGAGCAAGGGCATGACTTAAAGGAACTGAAGCGTCAGAAGTTATCTCTTGAAGGACCAAGCACTCCACAGACTAGAGGAACATCCACATCCCAAACTCAAGGTTGTTGAGCTCTAATCTTAACCTTAACTCTGTGATAATTGTTCTTATTTTTAGTTTTACCTTAGAAGTTATAGTAGTAATTAGTAGTTATTTTATCTCCAATTAAGCTATAATTTATTTTTCTCATCATCATTAAACATGAATAAAATAGAAGATTTTCTTTAGAATAAGGAGGCAATATTTTTCAAATTTTTAATAAAACAAATTCTAATTGTTTACATGTGGTGGCAATGCTTTTGCCTTCTGAATGAATGCCTGAACAGAGCATATGTCTTTAGAATTTGATGTTCTTGAATGTTAAATATGTTGGCTCTTGAAAGAATAATGAACATGAGACATGTTATTGATAATCTGAAATATCATAAAAATGATTCTTGAAGCAAGAAAAAGCAGTGAATACAAAGCTTGCAAAAAAAAAAAGCAAGCAGAAAAAGCCAATAGCCCTTAAAACCAAAAGGCAAGGGTAGTAAAAAGGATCCAAGGCTTTGAGCATCAGTGGATAGGAGGGTCTAAGGGAATCAAATCCTGGTCTAAGCGGCTAAACCAAGCTGTCCCTAACCATGTGCTTGTGGCGTGAAGGTGTCAAGTGAAAACTTGAGACTGAGCGGTTAAAGTCAAGGTCCAAAGCAAAAAGAAGAGTGTGCTTAAGAACCCTGGACACCTCTAATTGGGGACTTTAGCAAAGCTGAGTCACAATCTGAAAAGGTTCACCCAATTATGTGTCTGTGGCATTTATGTATCCGGTGGTAATACTGGAAAACAAAGTGCTTAGGGCCACGGCCAAGACTCATAAAAGTAGCTGTGTTCAAGAATCAACATACTGAACCAGGAGAATCAATAACACTATCTGAATTCTAAGTTCCTATAGATGCCAATCATTCTGAGCTTCAATGGATAAAGCGAGATGCCAAAACTGTTCGGAAGCAAAAAGCTACTAGTCCCGCTCATTTAATTAGAATCTGAGTTTCACTCAAAAACTCGGAGATATTATTGCTTCGTAACTTATTTGTATTCTATTTTATTTGTCTAGTTGCTTGGGGACAAGCAACAGTTTAAGTTTGGTGTTGTGATGAGCGGATATTTTATACGCTTTTTGGGGTTAATTTCATGTAGTTTTTAGGATGTTTTAGTTAAGTTTTTAGTATATTTTCATTAGTTTCTAGGAAAAATTCATATTTCTGGAATTTACTATGAGTTTGTATGCTTTTCTGTAATTTCAGATATTTTCTGGCTGAAATTGAGGGAGCTGAGCAAAAATCTGATTCGGGCTGAAAAAGGATTGCTGATGCTGTTGGATTCTGACCTCTCTGCACTCGGAATGGATTTTCTGGAGCTACAGAAGTCCGATTGGCGCGCTTTCAATTGCGTTGGAAAGTAGACATCCAGGGCTTTCCAGCAATATATAATAGTTTATACTTTTCTCAAGGATAGACAACGTAAACTGGCATTCAACGCCAGTTCCATGTTGCAGTCTGGCGTCCAGCGCCAGAAACAGGTTACAAGTTGGAGTTCAATGCCAGAAATAGGTTACAACCTGGCGTTGAACGCCCAAAACAGCCCAGGCACGTGAGAAGCTTTAGTCTCAGCCCCAGCACACACCAAGTGGGCCCCAAAAGTGGATTTCTGCACTATCTATCATAATTTACTCATTTTCTGTAAACCAGGGTTACTAGTTTAGTATTTAAACAACTTTTAGAGATTTATTTTGTATCTCATGACATTTTAGATCTGAAATTTGTACCTTTTGGCAGCATGAGTCTCTAAACCCCATTGTTGGGGGTGAGGAGCTCTGCAGCGTCTCGATGAATTAATGCAAGTACTTCTATTTTCCATTCAAACATGCGTGTTCCTATCTAAGATATTCATTCGCACTTAATTATGGAGAAGGTGATGATCCGTGACACTCATCACCTTCCTCAACCCATGAACGTGTGCATGACAACCACCTCTGTTCTATATTAGATTGAATGAGTATCTCTTAGATTCCATAATCAGAATCTTCGTGGTATAAGCTAGAATTGATGGCGTCATTCAGGAGAATCCGGAAAGTCTAAACCTTGTCTGTGGTATTTCGAGTAGGATTCTGGGATTGGATGACTGTGACGGGCTTCAAACTCGCGAGTGCTGGGCGTAGTGACAGACGCAAAAGGATAGTAAATCCTATTCCAGTATGATCAAGAACCTCTAGATGATTAGCCGTGCTGTGATAGAGCATTTGGACCATTTTCACTGAGGAGATGGGAAGTAGCCATTGACAACGGTGACACCTTACATAGAGCTTGCCATGGAAGGAACTTTGCACTTTTGTATGCATGAGGGAAGAGGAATACAAGAGAAAAGCTGAAATTCAGAAGACAAAGCATCTCCAAAACCCCAACATATTCTCCATTACTGCATAATAAGTATTTATTTCATACTCTCTTATTCTTCGTAATTCAATTTGATAAGTGAATTATTTTCCTGACTAAGAGTTACAAGATAACCATAGATTGCTTCAAGCCAACAATCTCCGTGGGATTCGACCCTTACTCACGTAAGGTATTACTTGGACGACCCAGTGCACTTGCTGGTTAGTTGTGCGGAATTACATAGTGTGAAGTAATTTTCGTGCACCAGGTACCGACCCGACCGGTCGCTGGGCATGGTGACTTGGGCCGCCTAGTGGCAAGTCGGGCGTGCTTCGGGTCGGGTGTTGGGGACCGAACCGTCAGATTTTCCCTGTTGTGGGGGATGGTTCAGGGATTGGGTCGGAGGCGATGCACCGACCCGTCGGCCAATCGGGCTGGACTTGTGGTGGTCCGTAACAGTGCCCCCAACGCGGCAGCCTTGAGGTTTGAAGCTCGTGGCTAGGCGCGTTTGTCCTACTCGCCGAGTCGGGACGTGTTCTCCTTCTCGGGAGCTCGTTGATAGTATCCGTGTTCCTCACGCGTGGTCAACTCGTCTCTCCCTTGGTGCTGCCTCCTTGGCTTCTGCGCTAGGCATTAAATGCCCATCATTTCATGATTTGAAAGAGGCGTGAAATGACAATTATGCCCCTTCCTTTTGGCGCTCCTTTGGTGGTTATGTCTTTCGGTCTTTGCCCCCTTTTAGTTTCGTAACTTCTTCTTCACTTTCCTCTTCTTCTTCTTCTTCTATTTTCTCTCATTCACTGCTTCTTTTTGTTCTCCTTTTGCCCTTCGCTACTGCTTTGGCCTCCTTTCTATTTTCAGTGCTGCTTCGCCCTTTGGATTCTTCCTTCGATTTCGCGGATTTTGCATCTTCCTGGTATGTTGTTTTTACAGTTTTCTTTGCTTACTTTTCCCTTTGGTATTTCCTTGTGTATTTTCCTTGTGCATGCCTGGGTTTTGTTTATTTTTCTTTTAGAGGGGGTGCCACTAGGTATTTTCTTAGCTTTTGCTTAGGTTTTGGGTTAGTATAAGGGTGCATGGAGGGTGGTTTAGGGAGTTGTAGCTTGTTTTTCATTGTTTTTAGGGTTCCTGACCTCCCGTCCTGACTAAGTGATCCCCCTGCTGTAGGTATGGCCGAGCGTCCCATGGCTCCAAACATGGCTCAGCGGCTGCTAGCCGATTTCGTCGACCACTACGCCTGGGTTACTTCCGACGTGAAGGATACCCCATCCGGGGTTACCCGAGAGAGCCTCCAAGAACTTCGCCAGGCTGGGCTTTTGTACGGAGGGGGTCCCGAGGAGGCGTTCTACCAGGTCTACGTTCCCGCTGACCGGGAACGCGTTTGCCATAAAAATTTGGTGTCTCCGCGTGTGGTTGATTGGTTGTGGGTTTACAGACCAATGTTTACTACTCTGGGAGTTCGTCTTCCGTTTTTTCCCTTTGTGATGGGTTTGTTAAATCGGTGCGATCTTGCTCCGTCGTAGCTGCATCCGAATACTGTGATTACCATGCGGGGGAGGTTTTCGGGAAGATCATGAAACCATTGATCTTCTAGACCGAAAGATATCATGGGAGATCCCCTGTTCAGAACGGCGGGACCTCCCGTTGAGATGGATAGGACCCGGGTATCCCTTTTTGCTGCCAATCTAGACTTCGGAGGGTTATCACGTCCGACCACGATGTTGACCACAAAAGTTGGGGGGTTGTCGGCATTCCCTGCGGGCTCTTGTCTTGGTTTGATAGTTCGGCTGCGGTCCTCCTTGGAGCGTTCTCGCTCTCGCCTCCTTGGTTCTCGGATGAGTTGGGAGAACTCGTTCAGCTTTCCTTCCCTGATGACTTGCTCTAAAGCATCTTTGAGATCGAAGCAGTCCTGGGTTTTGTGACCAAACCCCTTATGGTAATCACAGTAAAGGCTTTTGTTTCTTCCTGTTCTCTCTTTCAATGGTCTGGGTCTGGATAGGATTCCCTTGTCCGCAATCTGCTGGTAGACTTCTACTATGGGCGCCGCAAGTGGCGTGTAGTTTATGAATCTCCCTACTCATGGGAGTTGTTTTGATTGTTTTGCCGAGGTTCCATCCCTGGGAGCTTCCTTGTACCTGTCGACCTGGGGGGCCTGCTGTGCTAGGGGGTTCGAGGGCTGCCGTTTGTTGCCTGCCACGACCTGGCTTACCTCGTCATCGTTGATGTATTCTTTAGCCACACTTTGAATTTCCTGCATGGTTCAGAGGGACTTCGTAGTGAGGTATTTTCTAAAGTCCTCATTTAGCAAGTTGTTCGTCAGGCAGAGACTGGGAACTGAGTCAGTGAAGGCATCGATTTCTAAACATTCATCATTGAATCTGTCCAGGAACTTTCTGGTCGGCTCTCCGGGTTTTTGGGTAACTCCTAGCAAGTTGATCGGGTGTTTTGCCTTGGCTATGCGTGTCGTGAATCGAGCTAGAAAGCTTTGGGAGATGTTTGTGAAGGTCGTGATGGATCATTGTGGGAGTGCATTAAACCATCGGATCGCTGGGCCGGTCAGCATCACAGAGAATGCTCGGTACCTGACCGCGTCGCCTACCCCTTCCAGATTCATTCTTGCTTCAAATGCCGTGAGGTGTTCCTGGGGGTCCTTAGTCCCGTCGTACCTCATGTTCGTTGGCTTGTCAAAATTCCTCGGAAGCCGGACCTTGAAGATCGAGGGGTGGAAAGGAGTGGCTCCCATGATGACGAGTTCCAGCCGTTTCCTGGCTTTTCCTTTTTGGGACTCCCCGTGGCTTTCGGATCTACCTCGGGTAGACCGAGAGGTTGCCTGCGTATGTGCTTCGTCTTCGTGCTTTGTCGAACTCCTTTCTCGGCTCTCGTATCTTTGGGAGGGGGAGCGGGTGCGGGATCAGCTGGCGTCCCCGGGGGATCGGCTGATGTCTCCGTGGGATCGACTCCTCACTGCCAGCTCCCTTTCAGGGTTTTGTAGTACTATGTGTCTAAGCTCCTGCATAATCTTGGCGCTATCGGCTCCCATCCCTCTGAAGGGATGTCTTTCAGGGGTCTTGGTGTAGATTGGTTGGTTTGGCTGAACGGAGGATCGTGGTTGTTCGCCGGCGCGAGCTGTTGAACTCGCCCTACTCAAGCGGGCCCCTCCTCTTTCACGAAGCTCCCCTGACGTGGGGAGTCGCTCTATGTCTGCTCCAGGGTCCCCACAGACGGAGCCAATGTTCGTGACCTCGGGTGCTCGACGGGTCGGGTGGCAATGAGAGGATGAGCGGGTGAGGCCTTGGACCAACTTGGAGTGGGTGTAGAGATGCGGGTTGAAAAGCTGACGACGCTGGAGGCGGTGTGGATGGGGGGGGGGGTGGTGGCCACCTGCAAGGACACTCCGACGATCAAGTCAACGTCCGTATGAGGTGATAGCCAAATTAGGTAAGATGTTACGTACCTTGGGGGGAGAGCTGGCATCTTCCCTTATATACCGTGCTGAATGGGTGATAAACCCATATTTTATGATATATTTTGTGCTTACTTTGAGTAATTTATTTAATCCTTCACCCACTTATTCATGTTAATTGCATAGTTTTACTTTCCCTCCCTTATTATGTGATGTATGTGAAAAACATGTTTCTTATGCTTTAAAATCAATTATTTTAATTACCTTTATTTCCATTCGATGCCGTGATTAGTGTGTTGAGTAGTTTCAGATCTTCTAAGGCAGGAATGACTCAAAGGATGGAAAAGAAAACATACAAAAATGGAAGGAAAGCACAAAACGGAGTTTCTAAAGAAACTGGTATCCACGCGATCGCATGGACGACGCGGACGCATGCCAAGCGCGAATCAACAGCGACGCGGCCGCATGACTGACGCGACCGCGCGCCTTAAGCAAAACACATATGACGTGGTCGCATGACTGACGCGACCGCGTGACAAGAAAAGCTCCGAATGACATGACCGCGTGACCCACGCAGACGCGTGACAGAGGCCACGCACCAGAAATTGCAGAAAACGCTCCCAGCGATTTCTGAAGCCCTTTTTGGCCCAAATCCAAGTCCAGAAGGCATAGACCAGAGGTTATAAAGTGTGGAAATGCATCCATTCAAAAAGGAGAGCTCGCCAATTAGTTACTTCTCATGATTTAGATTAGTTTTGAGAGAGGTTCTCTCCTCTCTCTCTTAGGATTTAGGACTTCTCTTAGTTTTAGGAGTGACTCTCAATCCCAGGTTTAATGTTCCTTTGCTTCAAGCTTCCCTTTTACTTTTATTCCATTACCTTAGTTGATTATTTACCTTTGCCATTTAATTTATGAATTCTTCTATGTTTCAGATTATTTGAATTAATGTTAATTGAGGTATTCCAGTTTATTACTGCTTTCTTTAATTTATGTTATTGTTGCTTTACATCTGAAAGGCATTTTTATTCCAGCAAATTTACTTTTTTCCTTTTGGTTTTGGTTAAGAAATCAGTAACTTAGGAGTTACCTTATCTCAACATAATTGATAACTGTTATCTTTGCTAATTGAATTGAGCTTCAATAATCCCAACCTTTTCTTAGGAAATAAATAGGATTCGAAGATCAAACTAATTAGTCCCTTGACTTTCCTTTGCTTTAGTAAAGGTTAACTAAGTCGAATTAAGATTCAACTTTCATTGTTTTTGATAAGGATAACTAAGTCTGGACTTCCAAATTCTCATACCTTGCCAAAATTTTTTTTTACAGTTATTTATTTATTTTTAATTGCCATTTAAATTATTTGTCATATTCGTTCCTCATTCTTGAAACCCCAAATCTACAATCTCCATAACCAATAATAAGAACATACTTCCCTACAGTTCCTTGAGAAGACGACCCGATGTTTGAATACTTCGGTTATCAATTTATTTAAGGGGTTTGTTACTTGTGACAACCAAAATATTTGTACGAAGGGATTTTTGTTGGTTTAGAAACTATATCTACAACGTGACTGTTTTATTAAAATTCTTTACTGGCAAAAATCCTAACGTCAATGGGCCCATAGGTGACCTAGCCCACTGGCCAGGAGGCTTCTATGAGCTGTCCTGGTCCACGTGGGGGGGGGGGGAAGGAGCAGGTCGTTTCAGTTTCCGGGTTGGGGCTTCGGGTGCTGCCCCGAGGGTACCGACCCGAACGGTCGTTGGGCGTGGTGACTTAGGCCGCCTCGTGGCAAGTCGGGCGTGCTTCAGATCGGGTGTTGAAGACTAACCCGTCGGGTTGTCCCTGTTGTAGGGGATGGTTCGGGGCTTGGGTCGGAGGCGATGCTCCGACCCGTCGGCCAATCAGGCTGGACTTGTGGCAGTCCGTAACAATTTTCTTCCTTTTCCTTTTGTCTTTCTCATCATTGTCATTCCCTTCGTCTTTCTCTTCCTTTCACGATACGTTTCTGCCGTCCTTGTATCTTGCTTCAAAGTTTAAACATTATAATTTAAAATTTATTAAGTATGACTAATTCTTGATTATTCATGAAATTTATTTGAGATTTGGCTTTTGATTTTATGATTAACTTTTTTTTTTGACAAATATAAGTTGTTGGATATTGATTTGTATGAATTTGTTCTTGGTACGTAATCAGGACCCGCATGAGAATGTAAATTTAAGTAGAGAAACACGGCTCATGGAAAGTCACATAGAATATGTGCCATGAGTCAGTAAAAATTTGAGAATTGATATTTAACTATGTGAGTATAATTAATTAAAGGCTTTTGAGCCTTTAATTTAGATAGTTTCATTTGTGTGTAATTAAATTAGTTGAAAGAAACCAGCAAACTGTGAACTTGGGTATTAATATGGATTTAATGAAGTCTTTAAACTGACTATTTAAACAACCAATGGATTTTACTTAATTGGGCTTGACGAACGGACTCTCTGCTAGTAAAGAATTTTATAAAAATAATCACGTTGTAAGTATAGTTTCTAAACCAGCAAAGAATCCTTTCGTACAAAAGTTTGGTTGTCACAAGTAACAAACCCCTAATAAAATTGATAACCAAAGTATTTGAACTTCGGGTTGTCTCTCAAAGAATTGCAGGGAGATGTACTTATTATTGGTTATGAGTTTTCTGGGAAATTTGGAGTTAGGGCAATGGGCACAAGCATATGATTGTAAATTAAAGTAATGAAAATTAAAAGAGATTTATATTATTCTAAATAAAAAGCCTTGAATGGAAGAATGATTAATTGGAAGTTCTATTCTTGTTGGAATTTTCTCAAGTGTAGTATAAAGAGGTTGTTATTTTCACTTAGTTAACCCTTACTAAATAAAGAAAAGACAAGTGATTGAGCTAACTCTTATTCGCAAATCCTAGTCCTCTTCCTTAGGAAGGTCTAGCGTTAGTAAATACAGAATTAGCCAACAACTTCCAATTTAACTGACCACTTGAGCATTCCAACTCAAGTGTCTCCAATTAATCAATTCATCAATTAAAGCTAAGAATGTAAAAAGCTAAATTAAAATCATAAATATGAAATACCTCAAATTGCATTAAATAAGAAATCAAATCTAACATGGAGAGTTCATAAATCAAATTGGAAAAATAAACAAACTAAAGTAATAGAATAAATAAAAGTAGAAGAGAACATAATTAAAGGAACATTGAACCTGGAATGAAGAAGCAATCCAAAAATTAAGAGAAATCCTAAATCCTAAATCCTAAGAGAGAGAGGAGAGAGCTTCTCTCTCTAAGAACTACATCTAAAACCTAAAATTGTTAATTATGAATGTTGTGTTATCCTCGTTATGAATGGATGGATTCTCCCACTTTATAGCCTCTAATCTGTATTTTCTAGATCGAAAACTGGGTCAAAAACAGCCCAGAAATCACCCCAGCAATTTCTGGTACGTACAGGTCGGCAAAGTCACACGTACGCGTCGTCCATGCGTTAGCGTGGATTGGGTTTTTGCCAGGTCACGCGTCCGCGTAATCTACGCGTGCGCGTCGCCTGGCTTCGGGGTAGCTATATCAAATTATATATCGTTGCGAAGCCCCGGACATTAGCTTTCCAACGCAACTAGAACCGCATCATTTGGACTTTTGTAGCTCAAGTTATGGTCGATTTAGTACCAGGAGGTCAGACTGGACAGCATTAGCAGTTCCTTCAGTTTCTTGTATTCCTTCCACTTTCGCATGCTTCCTTTCCATCCTCTAAGCCATTCCTGCCCTGTAATCCCTAAAATCACTTAACTCACATATCACAGAATTGAATGGTAATAAGAGAGGATTAAGATTAGCAAATATAAGGCCAAAGAAGTATGGTTTCAATCATAGCACAAAATCAGGAAGGAAAAAATGTAAACTCATGCAAATCATATGAATAAGTGAGTAAAGAATTGATATAAACCACTCAAATTAGCACAAGATAAACCATAAAATAGTGGTTTATCAAGCTCCCCACACTTAAACATTAGCATGTCCTCATGCTAAGCTTAAGAGAAATGGTGCACGAAATTGTGATCATCAATGGCGCCATCAACATGGTACGCTCAATTGTAATCTCAACTTTTTATCACAACTTCGCACAACTAACCAGCAAGTGCACTGGGTCGTCCAAGTAATAAACCTTACGCGAGTAAGGGTCGATCCCACGGAGATTGTTGGTATGAAGCAAGCTATGGTCATCTTGTAAATCTCAGTCAGGCGAATATAGAATGGTTATGGAGTTTTCAAAAATAAATAATAAAATAAGGAAAGAAATACTTATGTAAATCATTAGTGAGAATTTCAGATGAGCGCATAGAGATGCTTTTGTTCCTCTGAACCTCTGCTTTCCTGCTGTCTTCATCCAATCAATCCTACTCCTTTCCATGGCTGGCTTTATGTAAGGACATCACCGTTGTCAATGGCTACTTTTAATCCTCTCTGGAAAATGGTCCGATGCGTGTCACTGCATGGCTAATCGTCTGGAGGCATCACCCTTGTCAATGGCTGCATCCTATCCTCTTGTGAAAATGGTCCAAATGCTCTGTCACAGCACGACTAATCATCTGAGGTTCTCGATCATACTGGAATAGGATTTACCCTCCTTTTGCGTCTGTCACTACGCCCAGCACTCGCGAGTTTGAAGTTCGTCACAGTCATTCAATCCCAGAATCCTACTCGGAATACCACAGACAAGGTTTAGACTTTCCGGATTCTCATGAATGCCGCCATCAATCTAGCTTATACCACGAAGATTATGATTAAGAGATCCAAGAGATAATCATTCAATCGAAGGTAGAACGGAAGTGGTTGTCAGGCACGCATTCATAGGGAATGATGATGATTATCACGTTCATCACATTCATGTTGAAGTGCAAATGAATATCTTAGAAGCGGAATAAGTTGAATTGAATAGAAAAACAGTAGTACTTTGCATTAATTCATGAAGAACAGCAGAGCTCCACACCTTAATTTATGGAGTGCAGAAACTCTACCGTTTGAAAATACATAAGTGAAAGGTTCAGGCATGGCCGAGAGGCCAGCCCCCAAAACGTGATCACAGGATCAAAAATACAATCCCGGATGTCAAATACAATAGTAAAAAGTCCTATTTATACTAAACTAGTTACTAGAGTTTACAGAAGTAAGTAATTGATGCATAAATCCACTTCCGGGGCCCACTTGGTGTGTTCTTGGACTGAGCTTGAATTTTACACGTACAGAGGCTCTTTCTGGAGTTGAACGCCAGGTTGTAACGTATTTCTGGCGTTCAACTCTGGTTTGTGACTTGTTTCTGGCGTTTAACTCCAGACAGCAGCGTAGAACTGCCGTTCAACGCCCTTTTACATCGTCTAAACTCGTTCAAAGTATGGACTATTATACATTGCTGGAAAGCCCTGGATGTCTACTTTCCAACGCAATTGAAAGCGCGCCATATTGAGTTCCGTAGCTCCAGAAATTCCACTTTGAGTGCAGGGAGGTCAGAATCCAACAGCATCAGCAGTCCTTCTTCAACCTCTGAATCTGATTTTTGCTCAAGTCCCTCAATTTCAGCCAGGAAATACCTGAAATCACAGAAAAACACACAAACTCATAGTAAAGTCCAGAAATGTGAATTTAACATAAAAACTAATAAAAACATCCCTAAAAGTAACTAGATTCTACTAAAAACATACTAAAAACAATGCCAAAAAGCGTATAAATTATCTGCTCATCACAACACCAAACTTAAATTGTTGCTTGTCCCCAAGCAACTGAAAATCAAATAGGATAAAAAGAAGAGAATATACTATAAATTCCAAACTATCAATGAAAGATAGCTCCAATTAAATGAGCGGGACTTGTAGCTTTTTGCCTCTTGAATAGTTTTGGCATCTCACTTTATCCATTGAAGTTCAGAATGATTGGCTTCTATAGGAACTCAGAGTTCAGATAGTGTTATTGATTCTCCTAGTTCAGTATGATGATTCTTGAACATAGCTATTTTATGAGTCTTGGCCGTGGCCCTAAGCACTTTATTTTCCAGTATTACCACCGGATACATAAATGCCACAGACACATAATTGGGTGAACCTTTTCAGATTGTGACTCAGCTTTGCTAAAGTCCCCAATTAGAGGTGTCCAGGGTTCTTAAGCACACTCTTCTTTTGCTTTGGACCTTGACTTTAACCGCTCAGTCTCAAGTTTTCACTTGACACCTACACGCCACAAGTACATGGTTAGGGACAGCTTGGTTTAGCCGCTTAGGCCAGGATTTTATTCCTTTGGGCCCTCCTATCCACTGATGCTCAAAGCCTTGGGATCCTTTTTATTTGCCCTTGCCTTTTGGTTTTAAGGGTTATTGGCTTTTTGCTCTTGCCTCTTGGTTTTAAGAGCTTTTGGCTTTTTCTGCTTGCTTTTTCTTTTTCTTTCTATTTTTTTTTCGCCTATTTTTTTTCTCTTTTTTTCTGCAAGCTTTGTTCTTTGCTGCTTTTTCTTGCTTCAAGAATCATTTTTATGGTTTTTCAAATTATCAAATAACATGTCTCCTTGTCATCATTCTTTCAAGAGCCAACATATTTAACATTCTTAAACAACAACTTCAAAAGACATATGCACTGTTCAAGCATACATTCAGAAAACAAGAAGCATTGTCACCACATCAAAATAATTAAACTAAGTTCAAGGATAAATTCGAAACTCATGTACTTCTTGTTCTTTTGAATTAAAACAGTTTTCATTTAAGAGAGGTGATGGATTCATAGGACATTCATAACTTTAAGACAAAGTTACTAACTACTAATGATCATGTAATAAGACTCAAACATAGATAAGCACTTAACATAAAAAAAACGAAAAACAGAGAATAAGAACAGGGAATGAGTCCACCTTAGTGATGGTGGCATTTCCTTCTTGAGGAACCAATGATGTCCTTGAGCTCTTCTATGTCTCTTCCTTGTCTTTGTTGCTCCTCCATCATTGCTTTTTGATCTTCTCTTATTTCATAAAGAATGATGGAGTGCTCTTGATGTTCCACCCTTAATTGTCCCATGTTGGAACTTAATTCTCCTAGGGAGGTGTTGATTTGCTCCCAATAGTTTTGTGGAGGGAAATGCATTGGAGGCATTTCTGGGATCTCATGGTGATGAATTTCATGCGCCTCTTGAGCTACATGAATGGGCTCTCTTGCTTGCTCCATCCTTTTCTTAGTGATGGGCTTCTCTTCCTCAATGGGAATGTCTCCTTCTATGGAAGCTCCAGCTGAGTAACAGAGATGGCAAATTCGAATCGGTTGCTAGTGGGGATGATGGAGCATTGTATGAACTCTAACCATCCTCTAGCCACAGGCTTGAGGTCCAGTCTTCTTAGTTGAACCGGCTTGCCTTTGGAGTCAATCTTCCATTGAGCTCCTTCCACACATATGTCCATGAGGACTTGGTCCAACCTTTGATTAAAGTTGACCCTTCTAGTGTAGGGGCGTGCATCTCCTTGCATCACAGGCAAGTTAAACGCCAACCTCATATTTTCCGGACTAAAATCTAAGTATTTCCCCCGAACCATGGTGAGATAATTCTTTGGGTCCGGGTTCTTACTTTGATCATGGTTCCTAGTGATCCATGCATTGGCATAGAACTCTTGAACCATTAGGATGCCGACTTGTTGAATGGGTTTTGTTAGAACTTCCCAACCTCTTCTTTGAATTTTATGTCGGATCTCCGGATACTCATTCTTCTTGAGCTTGAAAGGAACCTCAGGGATCACCTTCTTCTTGGCCACAACATCATAGAAGTGGTCTTGATGAGCTTTGGAGATGAATCTTTCCATCTCCCATGACTCGGAGGTGGAAGCTTTTGTCTTCCCTTTCCCTTTTCTAGAGGATTCTCCGGTCTTAGGTTCCGTCAATGGTAATGGAAAGATAAAAAGCTTATGCTTTTACCACACCAAACTTAGAATATTGCTCGCCCTCGAGCAAGAGAAGAAAGAAAAGATGAAGAAGAAGAAGAAAATATGGAGAAGAGGGGGAAAGGTGTATTCGGCCAAGAAGAGAAGAGAGGGTTGTGTTGTGTGAAAATGAGGAAGAATGGAGGGCTTTATATAGGGAAGGGGGGTTAGGTTCGGCCATGTAGGGTGGGTTGGGTGGGAAATTAATTTTGAATTTTGAAGGTAGGTGGAGTTTATGAGGTAGGTTTATGGGGAAGAGTGGATGGATGTGAGTGGTGAAGTGGTGATAGGGAAGAGAGATTGAGGTGATTGGTGAAGAGTTTTGGGGAAGAGTGTTTATGGGATGGTGTGAAAGAAGGGTGAGAAGAAGTGAGTGGAGGTAGGTGGGGATCCTGTGGGGTCCACAGATCCTGAGGTGTTCAAGGATTTACAACCTTGCACCAAATTAGGCATGTAAAATGCCTTTGCACACAACTCTGGGCGTTCAGCGCCAGATTGGTGCTTGTTCTGGGCGTTGAACGCCCATTTGTTGCCCATTTCTGGCGTTGAATGCCAGAACCATGCTTGTTCTGGGCGTTCAGCACCAGCTCTTCTCCAGGGTGCAATTCTGGCGTTCAAACGCCCAGATGCTGCCCATTTTAGGCGTTCAGCGCCAGAACCATGCTCTGTTCTGGCGTTGAATGCCAGCCAGATGCTTCTTACTGGCGTTTAAATGCCAGTAAGGCCTTCCTCCAGGGTGTGGTTTTTCTTCTGCTGTTTTTGATTCCGTTTTCTATTTTTATATTTATTTTGTGACTCCACATGATCATAAACCTAATAAAACATGAAAGAATAAGAAAAATATAATTAGATAAATAAAAATTGGGTTGCCTCCCAACAAGCGCTTCTTTAATGTCAATAGCTTGACAGTGGGCTCTCATGGAGCCTCACAGATGTTCAGAGCATTGTTGAGACTCCCCAACACCAAACTTATAGTTTGGATATGGGAGTTCAACACCAAACTTAGAGTTTGGTTGTGGCCTCCCAACACCAAACTTAGAGTTTGACTGTGGGGGGCTCTGGTTGACTCTGTTTTGAGAGAAGCTTACTGTGCCTCTTTTTCATGTTTACAGAAAGGTATCCTTGAGTTGTAAACACAAGGGAGTCCTCATTCAATTGAAGGACTAATTCACCTCTGTCAACATCAATCACAGCTCTTGTTGTGGCTAGGAAAGGTCTTCCAAGGATGATGAATTCATCCTCATTCTTCCCAGTATCCAAGACTATGAAATCAGCAGGGATGTAAAGGCCTTCAACCTTTACTAACACATCCTCTACTTGTCCATAAGCCTGTTTTCTTGAATTGTCTGCCATCTCTAATGAGATTTTAGCAGCTTGCACCCCATAGATTCCCAGTTTCTCTATTACAGAGAGGGGCATGAGGTTTATCCCTGAACCAAGGTCACACAGAGCCTTTTCAAAGATCATGTTGCCTATGGTACAAGGTATTACGAACTTTCCAGGATCCTGTTTCTTCTAAGGCAATGTCAGTTGATCCAGATCACTTAGTTCATTGGTGAACAAGGGAGGTTCATCTTCCCAAGTCTCAATACCAAATAACTTGGCATTCAGCTTCATGATTGCACCAAGAAACATGACAGCTTGCTCTTCAGTAACATCCTCATTCTCTTCAGAAGAGGAATACTCATCAGAGCTCATGAATGGCATAAGGAGGTTTAATGGAATCTCTATGTTCTCTAGATGAGTCTCAGATTCCTTTGGTTCCTCAGAGGGAAACTCCTTATTGATCACTGGACGTCCCAAGAGGTCTTCCTCACTAGGATTTACGTCCTCAACCTCCCTTACAGGTTCGACCATAGTGGTTATGTCAATGGCCTTGCACTCTCCTTTTGGATTTTCTTCTGTATTGCTTGGGAGAGTATTAGGAGGGATTTCAGTGATCCTTTTACTCAGCTGGCCCACTTGTGCTTCTAAATTTCTAATGGAGGATCTTGTTTCATTCATGAAACTCACAGTGGCCTTAGATAGATCAGAGACTAAATTTTCTAAGCTAGATGGATTCTGCTCAGAATTCTCTGTCTGTTGTTGAGTGGATGATGGAAAAGGTTTACTATTGTTAAACCTATTTCTTCCACCATTATTAAAGCCTTGTTGAGACTTTTGTTGATCCTTCCATGAGAAATTTGGATGATTTCTCCATGATGGATTATAGGTGTTTCCATAAGGTTCACCCATATAATTTACCTCTGCTATTGCAGGGTTCTTAGGATCATAAGCTTCTTCTTCAGAAGATGCCTCTTGAGTACTGTTGGATGCAGCTTGCATTCCATTCAGACTCTGAGAAATCATATTGACTTGCTGAGTCAATATTTTATTCTAAGCCAATATGGCATTCAGAGTATCAATTTCAAGAACTCCCTTCTTCATAGGCGTCCCATTACTCACAGGATTCCTCTCAGAAGTGTACATGAACTGGTTATTAGCAGCTATATCAATGAGTTCTTGAGCTTCTGCAGGCATTTTTTTTAGGTGAATGGATCCACCTGTAGAAGTATCCAATGACATCTTAGCTAATTTAGACAGACCATCATAGAATATATCCAGGATGGTCCATTCTGAAAGCATGTCAGAAGGACACTTTTTGGTCAGTCCTTTGTATCTCTCCCAAGCTTCATAGAGGGATTCACCTTCTTTCTATCTGAAGGTTTGAACATCCACTCTAAGCTTACTCAGTTTTTGAGGAGGAAAGAACTTGGCTAAGAAAGCCTTGACCAGCTTATCCCAAGAGTTCAGGCTATCCTTAGGTTGAGAGTCCAACCATATTCTAGCTCTGTCTCTCACAGCAAAAGGGAAAAGTATGAGCCTGTAGACTTCAGGATCTACTCCATTAGTCTTAACAGTATCACAGATCTGCAAGAATTCAGTTAAGAACTGAAAAGGATCTTCAGATGGAAGTCCATGAAACTTGCAGTTCTGCTACATCAGAGAAACTAATTGAGGTTTCAGCTCAAAATTATTTGCTCCAATGGCAGGAATGGAGATGCTTCTTCCATGTAAATTGGAATTTGGTGCAGTAAAGTCACCAAGCATTCTCCTTGCATTATTGTTGTTGGGTTCGGCTGCCATCTCCTTTACTTTTCAATAAGGTTGTCTCTGGATTGCTGTAATTTAGCTTCTCTTAGTTTCCTCTTCAGAGTCCTTTCAGGTTCTGGATCAGCTTCAACAAGAATGCCTTTTTTCTTGTTCCTGCTCATAAGAAAGAGAAGAGAACAAGAAAAGAAGAGGAATCCTCTATGTCACAGTAAAGAGGTTCCTTATTGTTAGTAGAAGAAGAAAAGGAATAGGGGTGAAGAAGAATGAAGAATCCAAACACAAGGGTAAGGATAGGAGCAGTGATGTGAGATGAAGAGAAGTGTTAGTAGATGAATAAATAATTAGAAGGAAATGAGGGAGAAGGATTTTCGAAAATTATTTTTGAAAAAGGGTTAGTGATTTTTGAAAATAGTTTTTGAAAAAGGTTAGTAATTTTCGAAATTTTAAAATCAAAAGTTAAAATAATTAGTTAATTTAAAAAGAAATTTTGAAAAAGAGGAGAGATATTTTCGAAAATTAGAGAGAGAGAGTTAGTTAGGTAGTTTTGAAAAAGATAAGAAACAAACAAAAGTTAGTTAGTTAGTTGAAACAAATTTGAAAATCAATTTTAAAAAGATAAGAAGATAAGAAGTTAGGAAAGATATTTTAAAATCAAATTTTGAAAAAGATAAGATAAGAAGATATTTTTGAAAAGATATGATTGAAATTAGTTTTGAAAAAAGATTTGATTTTTTTTAAAATCACAATTAATGACTTGATTCACAAGAAATCACAAGATATGATTCTAGAACTCAAAGTTTGAATCTTTCTTAACAAGCAAGTAACAAACTTGAAATTTTTGAATCAAAACATTAATTGATGATGTTATTTTCGAAAATATGATGTAAAATTAAGAAAAAGATTTTTGAAAAATAATTTTTTGAAATTTTCGAAAATAGATAAGAAAAATGAAAAAGATTTGATTTTTGAAAAAGATTTTGAAAAAGATAAGATTTTTAAATTGAAAATTTGATTTGACTCATAAAAACAACTAGATTTTAAATTTTTTTGAAAAAGTCAAATCTAATTTTCGAAATTTAAGAGAGAAAAGAGGGAAAGATATTTTTTTGATTTTTGAAATTTTAATGATGAGAGAGAAAAACATGAAAAAGACTCAATGCATGAAAATTTTGGATCAAAACAATGAATGCATGCAAGAACACTATGAATGTCAAGATGAACACCAAGAACACTTTGAATGTCATGATGAACATCAAGACTTATTTTTGAAAATTTTTATATGCAAAGAAAACATGCAAGACACCAAACTTAGAAATCTTTCATGTTTAGACTCTATGGATGCAAGAATGCATATGAAAAACAAGAAAAGACACAAAACATGAAAACATCAAGATCAAGCAAGAAGACTTACCAAGAACAACTTGAAGATCATGAAGAACACTATGAATACATGAATTTTCGAAAAATGCAAGATGAATATGCAATTGACACCAAACTTATAACATGACACATGACTCAAACAAGAAATACAAAATATTTTTTTGATTTTTATGATTTTATGCTTTTTTTTGTATTTTCTTTTAAATTTTTTTTTTCTGAAAATCATTTTGAAAAGGAAGAATAAGGATTCCAAAATTTTTAATATGAATTCCAGGAATCTTATGCTCTTTAGTCTAAAGCTCCAATCACAGGGGGTCAGGCATGGCTTAGTAGCCAGCCAAGCTTTAGCATGAATATGAGTGTAATTCATTCAATTTTAGGCCAAAACCTCAGTCCAAAAGAATTTAGACATGGCTTTATGGCCAGCCCTCCTTCATGAAACACTAGAATTCATTCTTAAAAATTCTGAAGAAAAATATATTTTTGAAAACACATTTTTTTATTTTAAAATTTTTTCGAAAACAAAGGAGAAATTTTTGAAAGAATCTTTTTTTGAAAAATTTTTGAAAAGAAAACAAAAAGAAAATTACCTAATCTGAGCAACAGGATGAACCGTCAGTTGTCCGGCGCCAAAAACTTGGTGCACGAAATTGTGATCATCAATGGTGCCATCAACATGGTACGCTCAATTGTAATCTCAACTTTTTATCACAACTTCGTACAACTAACCAGCAAGTGCACTGGGTCGTCCAAGTAATAAACCTTACGCGAGTAAGGGTCGATCCCACGGAGATTGTTGGTATGAAGCAAGCTATGGTCATCTTGTAAATCTCAGTCAGGCGGATATAGAATGGTTATGGAGTTTTCGAAAATAAATAATAAAATAAGGAAAGAAATACTTATGTAAATCATTGGTGAGAATTTCAGATGAGCGCATAGAGATGCTTTCGTTCCTCTGAACCTCTGCTTTCCTGCTGTCTTCATCCAATCAATCCTACTCCTTTCCATGGCTGGCTTTATGTAAGGACATCACCGTTGTCAATGGCTACTTTTAATCCTCTCTGGAAAATGGTCCGATGCGCTGTCACTGTATGGCTAATCGTCTGGAGGCATCACCCTTGTCAATGGCTGCATCCTATCCTCTTGTGAAAATGGTCCAAATGCTCTGTCACAGCACGGCTAATCATCTGAGGTTCTCGATCATAATAGAATAGGATTCACCCTCCTTTTGCGTCTGTCACTACGCCCAGCACTCGCGAGTTTGAAGTTCGTCACAATCATTCAATCCCAGAATCCTACTCGGAATACCACAGACAAGGTTTAGACTTTCCGGATTCTCATGAATGCCGCCATCAATCTAGCTTATACCACAAAGATTCTGATTAAGAGATCCAAGATATAATCATTCAATCGAAGGTAGAACGGAAGTGGTTGTCAGGCACGCGTTCATAGGGAATGATGATGATTGTCACGTTCATCACATTCATGTTGAAGTATGAATGAATATCTTAGAAGCAGAATAAGTTGAATTGAATAGAAAAACAATAGTACTTTGCATTAATTCATGAAGAACAGCAGAGCTCCACACCTTAATCTATGGAGTACAGAAACTCTACCGTTTGAAAATACATAAGTGAAAGGTTCAGGCATGGCCGAGAGGCCAGTCCCCAAAACGTGATCACAGGATCAAAAATACAATCCCGGATGTCAAATACAATAGTAAAAAGTCCTATTTATACTAAACTAGTTACTAGGGTTTACAGAAGTAAGTAATTGATGCATAAATCCACTTCTGGGGTCCACTTGGTGTGTGCTTGGGCTGAGCTTGAATGTTACACGTGCAGAGGCTCTTTCTGGAGTTGAACGCCAGGTTGTAACGTATTTCTGGCGTTCAACTCTGGTTTGTGACTTGTTTCTGGCGTTTAACTCCAGACAGCAGCGTAGAACTGGCGTTCAACGCCCTTTTACGTCATCTAAACTCGTTCAAAGTATGGACTATTATACATTGCTGGAAAGCCCTGGATGTCTAATTTCCAATGCAATTGGAAGAGCGCCATTTTGAGTTCTGTAGCTCCAGAAATTTCACTTTGAGTGCAGGGAGGTCAGAATCCAACAGCATCAGCAGTCCTTCTTCAACCTCTGAATCTGATTTTTGCTCAAGTCCCTCAATTTCAGCCAGAAAATACCTGAAATCACAGAAAAACACACAAACTCATAGTAAAGTCCAGAAATGTGAATTTAACATAAAAACTAATAAAAACATCCCTAAAAGTAACTAGATTCTACTAAAAACATACTAAAAACAATGCCAAAAAGCGTATAAATTATCCGCTCATCAAGAAACTATAAAGGAGTGAAGAGGAATGGTAGAAAGTATGAAATGCAACATATCTATATGAATGCAACTACATGCAAAATGTTTCTACCTACTTGGTTAAAAGTAAACAAATCTTTCAAGAACAAATACGAACTGGATTTCACTAATTCAAATCACAAAATAAAGTACAAGTAAACTTGCAGAAGAAAATAGCTCATGAAAGCCGAGAACAAAGAATCAAGCATCGAACCCTCACCGGAAGTGTATGCACTCTAATCGCTCAGGTGTTTAAGGTTCGATCTCTCAATTCTCTACTAATCTTGCTTTCAAAGGCTTGCTCTTCATCTAACAATCAACAAAAATTTAATGCACAGATATACATATCAAGAGGTCTTTTAAGGGTTATAATGGGGTTAGGGTCAAGGTAGGATTGTATTTGGCCAAGTGGACTAAAATCTGAATCCTTAATTAACTTAAACTTTCCACCTAACTTAGACAATCCATGTAATCATAATACCACATCTAACTATCTATTAACCATGTTTTCCACATATTCATGCGTCCGAATCTGAGTACAACTCATATGCATTGCTTTCACCATTTACTTTGGGGCATTTTGTCCCCTTTTATTATTTGCTCTTTTTCTTTTCTTTTTCTCTCTTTTTTTTATTTTTTTATTTTTTTATTTTTATTTTCTTTATATATATGCCTTTTTTTCTTTTGTTTTTCTCAATGCATATGATTAAATTATTGAATGCATGAACATGTCCAAAACATTTCTTTCACATTTTCATAAAGATATACAACACCCAATTCTTAAACCAAACTTTTCCAAACCCACTTTTCCCACACTTAAATCATAAGCACTCTCACTAGTCTAAGCTAACCAAGGATTCAAATTAAGGACATTATTATTTTCCGCTTAGAGTTAATGATGTGCTAAAGTAAAGAATAAAAAGGGTAAAATAGGCTCAAATTGGTTTGCAAAGGATAATGAAAGGTTAAGGCCATATGGGTATGTAAGCTTAGTGAAACAAGGGCCTCAATCATATAGGTGCATGTATACATCAAACAATGGAAATATAGAATCAAGCAAGACAAAGATCACAATTTTAGAGAGAACAACACACACCAAAAATAAAATATTGGTTGATAAAATACAACCAATCAAATAAGCTCAAAATCTCACAGGTTTTGTGTGTTCGAGCTCTAAACCATATTCCAAAATAATATTTCTTCAAACAAATTCAATAAAAATTTTAATTCAAGTTAGTGGAATGCTATAAAAAGTTTCTTGAAAAAGAAAATATTACTTCAACCAAGTGGTAAAATATGCACAAAAATCAAACAAACATGCAAATGCAACAACTCATTTAACAAAAAAAATTTAAACATTGGTGTTGAGAAGGAAATAACTAACCCATGGAGATCGGTATCAACCTCCCCACACTCAAAGATTGCACCGTTCTCGGTGCATTCTGAGATGTGTAAGTGGACGGGCTGCTACAACTGATGCTATTCTCCAAAGATTGTGCAGATGGAACTTGTCTGTTTCCCCATTTAGAAGCTTTCCCTTTCCCTTCTTTGGTGGCCATCCTGAAAGAAGAGGAAAAAAAGAAAAGTAACCCAGAAATAAAGATAGGAAACAAATAAAATATGGTTAGGTTAATGCCAAATGATGAGGGTCTCAATTACATGGTAGCTACAACATGCAAGTGAGAAAACAGTAGAAGCAAATGGCATATCAGTAGTGCAAAAAATTGCAACAATAGGGAAGAGAGTGTGGATAATGAAAGACAGTGTAAGTTCATATCAATGCAAGAGGAGTGCAAGTATCATAAAAGATTAGCATTGATTTAAATAATATTACCCAATCAGAATAAAACAAGTCATGAAGCACCAGAACAATCCAAGAAAAGATGTAACAGTTGAATAAGAAAATTTAACACCAATAGAAAAACTAATAAATTTAGAAAAGAAAATAAAAATATGCACAAAATTAAAATGCAATGAATGAAAGCATGCAGATAAATTAAGTAAAAATAGAATGAAAGAGAATAATGATGAGAAGGTAAATAAACGAAGAAAAAGAAAGTAAGAAAGGAGGAAGAAAGAATTAGGATTAGGGAAGAAAAGATAGGAATTCTGGCGTTGATTTGGATAAATTGTGTGGCGCAGGCGACGCGGACGCGTGGGGCAGCGTTCGCGTGGTTGACGCTATTTTCAGGTGACGCGGACGCGTGGGTGGCGCGATCGCGTGAATGGCCATATTTTGAGAAATGACGTGGACGCATGGGGCACGCCTTCGCGTGGTATGGCTTGTGCTTCTAGCATCATTCCAGCCCAACTCCATCATAACTTACTGCCATATACTTCTTTACATCGATTTTGCAGTGGCACGCGGTCGCATGGGCGACGTGGATGCGTGGGGAGGCTATTTCGCAAACGACGCGAGCGCGTCAGCGACTCGGTCACGTGGGCATGTTTGTGCCTAAGGCACGCCTCCAGCCACGCTTTCGCGTGACTTTCTGCTTCGTTTCTTCCTAGTTTTTAATGCACTATGACGCGGACGCGTCAGCGACGCTGGCGCGTCGCGTGCCTCTCTTCTTTTTTTTTTTTATATACAGAATGCAAATGCAAATGCAGGCTATATGCAGAGATTATGAGAAGAGTCATTAACAAAAAAAATAGAATAAAGTAAAATAAAACTAAGACTGAAACTGAACGATCATACCATGGTGGGTTGTCTCCCACCTAGCACTTTGCTTTTACGTCCTTAAGTTGGATGTTCTTCAAGCTTATTCTGCTACTGTTGGTGGGTCTTCCAAGAGGAAGACCTCTAGTTCTTTGTGATCCTTAATCTTTTCTCCATGATAAAGCTTTAGGCGATGTCCGTTGACCTGTAGGAATTTGGAGCTAGAAGGATGATACAGGTGAAAAACTCTGTATGGCTCTGCCTTTTCTACTCTATAGGGACCTTCCCATCGTGATCTTAGTTTGCCTGGCATAAGCCTCAGTCTGGAGTTATAAAGAAGAACTAACTCCCCTGGTCTGAATTCTCTCCTTTTTATGTGTTTGTCATTGACAGCCTTCATCTTTTCCTTGTATCGCCTGGAATTATCATATGCTTCTAGGCGAAGATTCTCTAACTCTGCTAGTTGTAGCTTTCTTTCAGCACCATATTCTTCAAAATTCATATTGCATTCCCTTACAGCCCAAAAGGCCTTGTGTTCCACCTCTACTGGAAGGTGGCAAGCCTTTTCGTACACTAAGTGGAAGGGGCTCATCCTGATAGGTGTTTTGTATGCTGTTCTATATGCCTAGAGTGCATCTTGTAGCCTTGCACTCCAGTCTTTCCTATGGGGCTTTACTATTTTCTCCAGAATGCGTTTAATCTCCCTGTTAGACACTTCTGCTTGTCCATTGGTTTGAGGATGATAAGCTGTTGCTATTTTGTGAACAATCCCATGCTTCTTCAGTAATCCTGTTAGTCTCCTGTTACAAAAGTGAGTGCCTTGATCACTCACGATTGCTCGTGGTGATCCAAAGCGACATATAATATGATTTCTAACAAAGGAAACAATAGTGTTAGTATCATCAGTACGGGTAGGAATTGCTTCCACCTATTTAGAAACGTAATCTACAGCTAACAGTATATAAAGGTAACCATTAGAGTTTAGAAATGGACCCATGAAATCAATGCCCCAAACATCAAAAATTTCACAGAAAAGCATAATCTGTTGAGGCATCTCATCCCTCTTGGATATATTACCAAATATTTGGCATGGGGAACAAGATTTACAAAATTCAGCAGCATCTTTAAAAAGAGTAGGCCACCAAAATTCACAGTCTAAGATTTTTCTAGCTGTTCTTTGAGGGCCAAAATGTCCTCCACTCTCAGAGGAGTGGCATGCCTCTAAAATGGACTTGAATTCTGTTTGAGGTACACACCTTCTAATTACCTGGTCAGCACCACACCTCCATAAATATGGGTCATCCCATATATAATTTTAGACTCGCTTTTCAGCTTGTCCCTTTAATGTTTAGTAAAATTTGGAAGGAAGGTATGGCTAACTAGATAATTAGCTACAGGTGCATACCAAGGAACTACTTCGGATACTGCTTGCAAACTATCAAATGGAAAAGTATCATTGATAGGAGTGGAGTCATCCTTAATGTGCTCAAGGCGACTCAAGTGGTCTGCCACTAAATTCTGGTTACCACTCCTATCTTTAATTTCTAAATCAAATTCTTGTAGCAACAGTATCCATCGTATTAGCCTTGGTTTGGACTCTTTTTTAGCTAATAAATATTTTAGAGCTGCATGGTCTGAATACACTACTACCTTAGTACCAAGTAAATAGGCTCAGAATTTATCCAGAGCGAAAACAATAGCAAGAAGCTCTTTTTTAGTAGTAGTGTAATTAGACTGAGCAGCATCTAAGGTTTTAGATGCATAAGCAATTACGAAGGGGTCCTTACCTTCGCGCTGAGCCAGCGCCGCTCCTACTGCATGGTTGGAGGCATCACACATAATTTCAAATTGCTGGCTCCAGTCTGGTCCTCTCACAATTGGGACTTGAGTCAGGGCGATCTTTATCTTATCAAACACTCTCATGCAATCTTCACTGAATTTGAACTCAATATCTTTCTGTAGCAGTCTGGATAAGGATAATGCTACCTTACTGAAGTCCTTAATGAATCTCCTGTAAAAACCTGCATGACCAAGGAACGAACGGACTTCCCTCATAGAGGAGGGGTAAGGTAAACTAGAAATGACATCTACCTTTGCTGGATCTACTGAAATACCAGTTTTAGAGACAACATGTCCTAGAATAATCCCTTGTTTTACCATAAAGTGACATTTTTCAAACTTCAATACAAGGTTTGAACTAACACATCTGTCTAGTACTCTAGCTAGACTATCTAAGCCAAGGTCAAATGAATCACCATATATGCTAAAATCATCCATAAAAACTTCCATACAGTTCTCAATAAGATCTGAAAAGATACTCATCATGCATCTTTGGAAAGTAGCAGGTGCATTACATAATCCAAAAGGCATTCGTTTATAAGCATACGTTCCAAAGGGACATGTAAAAGTGGTCTTCTCCTGATCCTCAAGAGCTATATGAATTTGAAAGTTGCCTGTATAACCATCTAAAAAGCAATAATGGGATTTACCTGACAGGCGATCGAGCATCTGATCAATAAATGGCAAGGGGTAATGATCCTTGCGAGTAGCTTGGTTGAGACGCCTATAGTCAATATAAACCCTCCATGAATTCTGCACTCTAGTTGTCAGGAGTTCGCCATGCTCATTCTTGACTGTTGTGACTCCAGACTTCTTGGGCACCACTTGTACTGGACTAACTCATTCACTGTTTGAGATGGGGTAAATGATATCTACTTCAAGTAGTCTGGTTACTTCTTTCTTGACAACTTCCAAGATGGTGGGATTCAATCTTCTTTAGGATTGACGGACGGGTTTTGATTCCTCTTCTAAATATATTCTGTGCTCACAAACTTGAGGATTGATGCCTACTATATCTGCCAAGCTCCACCCAATTACTTTCTTGTGCTTTTTCAGCACACTAAGCAGTTGCTCCTCTTGTTGAAAAGTGAGTTCCCTTGCAATGATGACTGGGAACTTCTGATTATCCTCAAGGTAAGCATACTTGAGGCGTGGAGGGAGGGGCTTCAATTCCAATTTCTGCTCATGGTTAGGTTCTGGATCATCCGGGGCTGGTGGTAATGATAAAGTGTCTTTATTATGTTCAGAGGGTGTCCCCACACTTGGACCTTGCTCCAGGTGCTTCTCTTCTAATTCTTCTTGATGAACTTCAGCTATAGTTTCATCAATAATATCGCACTGGAAGATAGAATGATCTTCCGGAGGGTGCTTCATAGCTTCATTTAAACTAAAACTTACTGTTCTACCATCTATCTCAAAGGAGTAAGTTCCTGAGAATGCATCCAGCTTGAACTTTGAGGTTTTCAGGAATGGTCTCCCAAGCAGGATTGATGATGGTCTTCCTGAGTCATTAGGGGGTATTTCCAAGATATAAAAGTCAATAGAAAAGGTGAGCCCCTTAATGCTCACTAATACATCTTCAGCAATTCCAACTATTGTAATAATGCTTTTATCTGCTAACACAAAACAAGTTGCCGACCTTTTTAAGGGAGGGAGCCTTAAAGTATCATATATAGACAATGGCATTATACTAACACATGCTCCTAAGTCACACATGCAATCAGAAAATTTTACACCTCCAATGGTACAGTTTACCATACATAGACCTGGATCACTACATTTTTTAGGTATACTTCCCATTAAAGCGGATATAAAACTACCTAAAGGAATAGTTTCTAACTCATTAATTCTATCCTTATGAATGCATAAATCTTTCAGAAAATTTGCATATTTAGGTACTTGCTGAATAACATAAAAAAGGGGAACAGTTACCTCAACCTTTTTGAAAATTTCTACCATTTTGGGATCAAGTTCCACCTGCTTTCGGGGCTTTCTTGCAAGGTGTGGGAATGGGATAGGGATGGCGCTACTTGCGGATTCTGTATCCTTTGGTGCTCCATTCCTTGGCTGAGCTAATTCTTCTTCAACATTGTCTTGTACTTCATCTTCCTCTTCAGCATCTTCCATTTCAGCATCTTCTACTTCCATTGAGTCTTCAATTGGGGCGTGTTCTATTGGGCTTCGCTCCTCCTGGGTCCTTTCTGGCAGTGTGGTTCCGGACCTTAAAGTGATGGCATTGATGCCACCCTTGGGGTTAGGTAAGGGTTGAGAAGGAATTCCACTAGAGCTTGAAGGTTGGTTGGTGGAAGCAGGTAGTGATTCTATCCGGGTGGCGAGAGCTTGTAAAGTGGCATTCAGACCATTTAAAGTAGAGTTCAGTGTAGTCTGCATGTCTTGTTGTCCTTGTGCAAGAGAATGAAGCATCTCGTCAGTTGATGAGGAAGTGGGATAAGTGATTTGTGGGACTTGTTGTTGGTTATGCTGGGGTCCTTGTGACTATCTCAGGTGAGGAGCCCTGTAAGGTTGGTTCTGATTCTGCTGTCTATTGTTGTTATTCCACCTCTGGTTTCCATTATTGTCTCTACCTCCTCTGTTATAGTTATCTCTCCAGCCATGGTTGAAATTATCTCTCCAACCTTGGTTGGAGTTGTCTTGCCATCCTTGGTTATAGTTTCCTCCTTGGTTGTAGTTGCCGCCTTGTTGATTATATCCTTGGTTCGGGCGGTCATAGAAGTTATGAGTGGCTGCCACAGTGTTATCTTCTTGTTGGAGTTGCGGGCATTCATCAGTATAATGACTATAGTCAGCACAGATTTCGCATACTCTTTGTGGGACTAGCTGTTGGCTTTGTTGTGGTGTGGCAGGCTGAGCTTGTTATTGGTTCAACTGCATTTGCTTCAGTAGGTTAGTCATTTCATATATACTCAGCTAAATTGCTGATCAGTTTCCATGCTTCATCTGCGGTCTTGTACTTTTTCAAAGAACCATTACTAGCACCATCTAGTGTGGTTTTATCCCGATGCTTCATTTCTTGAGTGAAATAGCTGATTAACACTAGCCTATCAATCATATGATGGGGGCATGCATCCAGAAGGTTCTTAAAACGCTCCCAGTACTCATAGAGAGTTTCTGATTCTCCTTGAATAATGTATGAGATCTCTTTCCTTAATCTGTCAGTAACTTCAGCTGGAAAGTATTTTTCCATAAATTCTCTCCTGAGCGTATCCCAGTTAGTAACAGTCACTTCAGGTTGGGAGTAGTACCACTCCCTTGCCTTTCCCTTAAGAGAAAACGGGAAGGCGGTTAACAGAATAGAAGTTTCATTCGCACCATGACGCCTAACAGTAGAGCAGGAAAGCCATGAAACTTGGGCATCAACTTGATTAATGCAGTCTTCAGCTCAAAATCTGCAGCCAGAGTTGGATGATGCACTTGATACGGCTGCAGTGTAAAATCTGGGGCTCCAGCTTCCTGAGAGTAATCCTCCTAGGTGCTGCTATGTTATCTGCATGTGAATCAACTGAATCAATAGTAAAGGAGCTTGTTTCGTTCTCAGATGGCGGTTCAGATTCGCCCTCAGATGAGACTGGTGAATCGATAACAATCACTTCACCACCTTCAGAGGCTAACTGACGTCAAGCTCGCCTAATACGTGAAATAGTTCTTTCAATTTCGGAATCAAATGCGGCTAAGCTCAGATCAGGCAATGAACGCGTCATTCAATGAAAGAAACATATAGCTCATGGTAATAAAATAAAAATAAAATATGCAAATAAAAATAAAAATATGTACACTAATTAATAATTTAGCACACAATTGCAACTCCCCGGCAACGGCGCCATGGCTATTTCACAAACAATCAAATTCCACCTTCCATAACCACTATAAATTGAATTTCTGTGGCACTAACTGGTGCACGAAATTGTGATCATCAACAATGGTGCCAAAGGACTTGGAGCTCTCAAACGTGAATCACACTTTGTCACAATTCCACAAAACTAACCAGCAAGTGCACTAGGTCGTCCAAGTAATACCTTACGTGAGTAAGGGTCGATCCCACGGAGATTGTCGGCTTGAAGCAAGCTATGGTCATCTTGTAAATCTCAGTCAGGCAGATTCAAATGGTTATGGAGGATTGATAATAAAAATATGAATAAAACATAAAATAAAGATAGAGATAGAGATACTTATGTAATTCATTGGTAGGAATTTCAGATAAGCATATGAAGATACTTTGTTCCTCTCGAACCTCTGCTTTCCTATTGCCTTCTTCCAATCAATCATACTCCTTTCCATGGCAAGCTTTATGTTGGGCATCACCGTTGTCAATGGCTACTTCCCGTCCTCTCAGTGAAAATGTTCTACGCATGCTGTCACCGCACGGCTAATCATTTGTCGGTTCTCGATCATGTTGGAATAGGATCCATTGATCCTTTTGCGTCTGTCACACGCCCAACACTCGCAAGTTTGAAGCTCGTCACAGTCATCCCTTCCCAGATCCTACTCAGAATATTACAGACAAGGTTTAGACATTCCAGATCTCAGGAATGGCCGCCAATAATTCTATCCTATACCACGAAGGTTCTAATCTTAGATTAGAAACCCAAGAGATACACATTCAAGCTTGTTTGCATGTAGAACGGAAGTGGTTGTCAGTCACATATTCATAGGTGAGAATGGTGATGAGTGTCACATAATCATCACATTCATCATGTTCTTGGGTGCGAATGAATATCTTGGAGAAGAAATAGACTTGAGTTGAATAGAAAAACAATAGTACTTGTATTAATTTATGAAGAACAGCAGAGCTCCACACCTTAATCTATGATGTGTAGAAACTCCACCATTAAAAATACATAAGAACAAGGTTTATGCATGGCCGTGAGGCCAGCCTCCAAAAGCGTCTAAGATAGCATAAGACTTATCAAAGATGAAAATACAATAGTAAAAGGGTCCTATTTATAGAGAACTAGTAGCCTAGGGTTTACAGAAAATAAGTAATTAATGCAGAAATCTTCTTCCGGGCCCACTTGGTGTGTGCTTGGGCTGAGCATTGAAACTTCCATGTGTAGAGACTTTTCTTGGAGTTAAACGCCATCTTTTGTGTCGGTTTGGGCGTTTAACTCCAGCTTTTGTGCCAGTTTCAGTGTTAAACGCTAGAATTCTTGAGCTGACTTGGAACGCCTGTTTGGGCCATCAAATCTCAGGCAAAGTATGAACTATTATATATTGCTGGAAAACCCAGGATGTCTACTTTCTAACGCAATTAGGAGCGCGCCAATTGGGCTTCTGTAGCTCCAGAAAATTCACTTTGAGTGCAGGGAGGTCAGAATCCAACAGCATCTGTAGTCCTTTTTCAGCCTCTGAATCAGATTTTTGCTCAGGTCCCTCAATTTCAGCCAGAAAATACCTGAAATCATAGAAAAACACACAAACTCATAGTAAAGTCCAGAAAAGTGAATTTTATTTAAAAAATAATAAAAATATAATAAAAACTAACTAAAATATACTAAAAACAATGCCAAAAAGCGTATAAATTATCCGCTCATCACTAACACAGTAGAATTAATGTTTTGTCGATTTTTAGTAAATTGATAGTAGTTTAATTCTAATGGTCTGGGAGCAAAATCTACTTCTCTTTTACAAGTACCAGTTCTATAAGTGCATTGAAGGTTCTCGAATTAGACGAGTATTAAGATAGGAAATAAGTTCGAAATGTGCAAAAAAAGATAAAAGAAGTGTAAAAAAAAGATTTGAAAAGTAAACTGACTGAAATCGAAATGACTTGTACTGAATTATAAAGAAAGCGATTAAAATGCCTTCGATTTGATCATAGGACTTTGGGTAGGAAACTTAAAGATACTGAAACATAAATTGAGCGAATAAGTAAAAGACACTTTGAATGTAAATCTGACAATAAAATTAAAAGATGCTTTGAAGATAAATTTGACAAGAAAAAGTAAAGTTTACAGAAATTGTAAATGAAAATTTAAAGGCAATGGAAGGAACCCTACAGAAATTGAACTCGAATGCAGACTCAGAAATTCACTGGGATGTGAGTGTGCATGAGTGTATTTCTGAAAAAAAGTTCCAACCCCTATTTCCTAAAACTTACTAATATTTATAACCTATGTCTGTAACCAATCATTAATTACACAATGCTGCCTTGTATGCGAATTCTTAGGTAACTGTTCACGCTCTTTTTCTCACAGATGTTACCCATAAATTCCTCACTCAAAGAAAGCCTTCAACTTCTCTACTTAATGAAAACTGCCTGATTCTTTATTCGAACAAATGTTAGATTCTTCAATCAAATACTTGTTCGATTTACCAAGGTGTCTAGGTCGAGTCCGTGTCAAATAACTTCTAATAAATACCTGCACGTTCGTCATTTCGACTTTTGCTTCTTTCTTGACCCTTCACCATTGTTTCGAATCAGCCTATTCTTTCGAAATAATTATTTTGACTAACAAATTGCCCCCTAGGATTAATGTGTTTATCTTCGAAATCATTTCTTGGAAGATGAAACACTTAATCCTACTCCAAATGTCAGTCTCCTTACCCAATAATAATTACCATTTATCTTCTCCATTAATTCGGACCCGTTTGACACGTCTCCCACGATTCACATTTTCTCTCTCCACCACTTTGCCTTCTTCGTAAAGTTACCTCCTTTTCCTTTGAATTCCCTCTATAATAACGGCTAAACAAAAATTTCCTTTAAATTCGACACTTCTATCTTTGTTCATCTTTTTCAAACTCTTATTCTCTCAATTTCTATTGCATTCACCCTTCTGTCTTTATTCTTCAACCTTCATTCTTCTTTATTCATCAATGGCTGCTTCTTCATCCCACATTGTTGCACAGGACAAGGGAAAAGGTCCCATGGTGCAACCACCGGCTCCTCCAGCTCTCCATGTGTTAAATCAGGTCAATGATGAAGTCATTGATGACCCACAACTTCAAGTTAATGACCCTAGAATCCTTATTCCCTTTACTGTGGGTGAAGATATCCATTGTTTCATTGGTCTCATCGAGAATCTGGAAAGGGTAAACAAAAAACTTTCTTTCTTCCCTAGTGCTC
Source organism: Arachis hypogaea (assembly GCF_003086295.3). Taxonomy (NCBI): domain Eukaryota; kingdom Viridiplantae; phylum Streptophyta; class Magnoliopsida; order Fabales; family Fabaceae; genus Arachis; species Arachis hypogaea. Next base: position 30,856,756 of record NC_092054.1, read on the forward strand.
AAGGGGAAGATCTGTCGACTAATCAAGACCTTGATATCTCTTTTTTCACCAATCAAAAACCTTTTTAGAATAACCCGAAAATCAACCCTCGTGGAACTGACTTCACAGCTTGGTGATAATGAGAGAGGCTAGGATTAATTCACATGTGGGTTAGGAACTCGGTTATCCAAAGAAAACAGATTTAACGTTGCAAGTATAGTCCCGACCCGACGAATTGGCCCCTCGGATCAAATTGGAAATTCACAAGATATGTCACAAGCAAAACCAAATTAACCGAGAGTATTAGACTCCCGAGTCGTTTCCCTAGGAGCACTTTAGAACAACGAGTGTGTAATTCCGATTGTAGTGATCAACGGGTTGTGAATGAAGAAATTAACATATAAAGCAATAAAAGAACATGCAAAATTATAATGATTGAACTAATTAAGATATTAAAGAACCGACTATGTAATATAAACAAGTAAAGTATAAAAGAAATCAACATATAAAGGTATAAAAGATTGAAAGCATCAAATAGGAGTCTTGGCTTGGAGTGAGCTAAGGGTCCTTTCCTTTTTGGAACCACAACTATGACAATTATAATGGATTAGTCTCACTTGATCAACCCTCACGTCGAAAAGTAAGTTAAGTGAGCATAAGTGTCCTTAACCCACAAATCCTAACTTGCTTGCTAATTACCTTAGCAACAAATTAGCATTAGTGGGAACAAGAACAATTAACAACCGAAGAATTGAAACTAAATGTTGGACATTCCAACTCTAGGAACCCACTTGCTCACTTTACCCAAGCCAAGAACCAATAATTTAGCCTAAAACCATGTTTGACATTTTGTCAAACACTTGGTGGGCAAAAAGCTTAAACATGAGAAAAATGAGTAAAGACTTGAAACTAAAAGCAACAATTGATCTCAATCAACAAAGATAACACAAGAGAGAATATAATCAACATCCAACATCAAATTCATCAACAAGAAATTGAAATTGCAAGAGAAAAGTAAAATTGAACTATAACTTGAATTAGAAGAAAGAGTAATGGCAATGTAACTATAAAGAGTAATAACAAGAAATTACTTACAACGAGAGCTTGCAAAATCCAAGATCAAAAATGAAAATGGCACTTGAATGTAAAACCCTAATATAAACCCTAATAGAGATGATGAAAAACTTAGAGAAAAACTAAACTAAAACTTCCTACTACTACTCCTAAACTATACTAAATGATATGATATGTTATGGCTTCATTCTCCCCTCCAATATAAGCTAGAAGACTTCAAAAATGGGCCTCCAAAGCCCCCAAATTGTGAGGCACGTGCTATTTTAATGAAGTCATGTGCGGACACCTGTGCGGACGCACAGACCCGTGTGTCCGCACACTTCGCGAGAAATCCAGGCCTGTGCGTACGCACAAGCAGTTGTGCGCACGCACACTAGGCGATGCAAGGCTGGACGCGCGACGCGCTCACTGCACTCTACACGCTTTGCTTGGATGGCTGTGCGTACGCACAGGTAGCTACCTGTGCGCACGCACACATCTCTGAGCTCACTCCTTTGATTTCTCTTGCTTCCTCCTCTTTGCATACTCTTCTTCTATTTTCTCCAATCCATTCCTACCTTACACACCTGAAAGCACTCACTAACAATATCAAGGCATCGAATGGAAGACAAATGAAATAAAATAGATTAAATTAAGTATAAAAGAGCATATTTTCATGATCAAACACAAATTGGGAGGAGAGATCAAAAGCATGCTTTTCAAGGGAATAAGTGTGAGTTTATGTGATGAAAATCCATTCAATTCTAACCAAAAATCATCATCAAATATGGATTCATCACTTATTATGGGTGCCTTGCTCCATCGAAGAGCACGGCTTGGGGGGCTCTTGGAATCCAAGATCTTCTGAGACTTTCTTACTTTTCACCTTTGACACTCCTTTGGATGATTGGAGCCGTAACCTTTTTCTGGAACAGGACTACCAACAACTTCCACCTTCCTTGTGAAATGATTGGTATGTCACTCCTTGACATAACTGCTATCACAGGACTTCCAATTAGTCCTCTAGATTTTACCTCTGACATGCAACCTAGACATCAGTACAATATTGCTTCTATGACTTCTTACAGCGATTTTATTGCTCATCACATGGGTGCAGAGGGCATTCCCATTACGGATGATGAACATGTAGCTTTTCTGTTCTACTGGCTAAATGCGATCATCTTCTGCTCTCGAAGTGTTCAGATACAAAATCTTTTCCTTCCTCTTGCTGCTCTACTCCATGAAGGAAACCATCTCAACTTGGCCAAGCTTCTTCTAAGGCATATTTTCAAAGAACTTGGCCAGTTTGTTAATTGTCTTCGAAACAACTATTTGATCAGTACAGGTGGCCTTCTCTAGCTTCTCCAACTATGGCTTAATGCCATTTTTAAAAAATATATGATAAAGCCTGGAGGGGGTGCTATAGATAAACAGCACATTGAAGGCTTCTGATTGGCTAATTTAAAGCCAAATTTCCCAAAAGCACAATCGGATGAAAACCAATTTTAGGCTGTATTTTCTCTTTTTCATTCTTGCAAAGATTTCCATAATGAGGATCTCAATTTCACCCCTTTCTTGCGTCGGAATTGTGGTCCTGATTGGCTATGAAGGAACAAGAGGGGTTTGATTTGGTAAAAGGGCAAGAAAATAAATGACAAGAAAAGTAAAGAAAATAATTAAAGAAAGCAATTAATAAAGAGAGACATTCATGGTAAGGATTGAGAATATAGGCTTTCTATCCTAGTCACTAATGATAACAGTGATTAACAAGAATTTATCTTATTTCGTCATCCCCAATGTTGGAAGAAGGTGTATAGTTATCTTCCATAAGAGAAAGTCAAATAAGACTAGTTAATCTCAATCCAAAAATCCTAATCAACTCACTAACGGAATTAGCAAGAGATTAAAGTCAATGGAAATAATATTAACTAACAACTCTAGATCACCAATCTAAATTGGGTATTAATGACTCAAGATCGCTCAATTTCTCTTTTCAAGCCAAGAATGCTCAAAAAGCTACTCTAACATCCAACTGAGCATTTTGTCAAACACTTGGAAGGCATAAAAGGTAAGCATGGCAAATGGCAAGAAATAGTAAAATCTACAACTACCCAATACAAGGAATCAACAATAACAACTCAAATTAACAATAAAAAAAGAACATCAAACATCAAATTACATTAAAAGAGATCCAAATCCAACAAGAGTTCATCAACATAAAAGAGGCATAAAAGGAAAATTAACAAGAAAACTAAGAAGAACAAAGATGTAAGAACAAGAAATTGTAAAGAAAACAAGATGAACATAAGAAATTGAACCTAGATCTAAGATGCAAAATAAACCTAAGAACCCTAATTCTAGAGAGAAAAGGGAGCTTCTCTCTCTAGAAAACTAACCTACATGATGCTATCCTATAACTAAGTGCTCCCCCTTTGTCCAATCTTCAATTATGCATGAAATAGTCCCTGGAATCAGTTGGATTTGCGCCTGGAAAGCTCAGAAATCGCCCCCATAGTTTTCACTTTAATGAGGTCACGTGCCCGCTATGACGTGTACGCATGGGCCACGCGTACGCATCGTCTGGCGGTTTTCTTCTCATGTGTACGTGTCATGTCACGCGTATGCGTCGACTGGACGACCTCATCTTCACGCGTGCACGTCGATGTATACACTCCAAATCCTTGTTTTTCCATGAATTCTCCACTTTGCATGCTTTTCTCTTCACTTCTTCCATCCAATACTTGCCTTATGAACCTAAAATCATTCAACAAACACATCAAGGCATCGAATGAAATTAAAGTTAATTAAATTAGCAATTTAAAGCCTTAAAAAGCATGTTTTCACACTTAAGCACAAATTTAGGGAGAATTACAAAACCATGCTATATCATTGAATAAATGTGAGAAAAGTTGGTAAAATCTCCTAAATTCAACACAAGATAAACCACAAAATTGGAGTTTATCAAATCTCCCCACACTTAAACCAAGCATGTCCTCATGCTAAACCAAGAAAGACAAGAAAAGGGGTATGAACATTTATTCAATGCAAATAATCTAAATGCATCTATCTATATGAATACAACTAAATGCGAAATGATTCTACCTACTTGGTTAAAAGTAAATCAATCTCCAAGAACATATACGAACAAGTAGGGTTAACATATTATGATGATTCATAAATCCTACCAATTCAAATACAAAAATTGAAGTTCGAATAAACTTGCAAGAAGAAAGCTCATGAAAGCCGGGAACAAGGAATTGAGCATCGAACCCTCACCGGAAGTGTATCCGCTCTAGTCACTCAAGTGTATAGAGTTGATCACTCAATTCTCTTCTAATCATGCTTTTTAAGATTTGTTTTTTATCTAACAATCACGATTATTCAATGCATGCATACAAGTATCATGAGGTCTTATTCATAAGTTGTAATGGGTCTAGGATAAAGGTAGGGATGCATATGGTCAAGTGAGCTTGAAATTTGAATCTTTGATTAAGCTAAGCTCTCACCAAACACTTATAACAACCTATAAAATTCTAATACAATACCTAGCTACCCATGATTTTCACTTTTTTTCACACACTCATGCATTCTCTTTTTTATCACCACACATATGCATTGATTTTTGTTGAACTTTACTTTGGGCATTTTGTCCCCTTTTTATTACATTTTTTTTCTATATATATATTTTTTCTATGTTTATTTTTCTTTTCTTTTTCTCAATTTCTTTTTTCAAACTAAAATATATACAAGAACATCAATGCATATGGTTTAAACATTTAATGCATAAGTACATACCCAATTCCCAAAATCTTCAACAAAAACACACTTTTACCTCAACCAATGTCCCAAGTTTTCCATACCCAAATGATACACACTCTCGCTAGCCTAAGCTAATCAAAGATCCAAATTAAGGGATATTTATTATTTTTCACTTAGGGGTAGTGATGTGCTACAATTAAGAACAAAAGGGATTAAATAGGCTCAAAATTGGCTAACAATGATTGATGAAAAGTAGGCTATTTGGGTAAGTGTGTTAAATAAAATGATGGCCTCAATCATATAAATGCATTTATACATAGAATAATAGACATAAAGAATCAAACAAATCAAAGATTACAATCATAGAAAGAGAATAATGCACACAAGAATGGAAATAAGTGGTTATATGATGTAACCACACAATTGGGCTCAAAACTCACATCCTTGTCTTCTTATCTCAAAAACCATATTCCAAAATAAATTCTTCAAGCAAGTTCAACAAAAAACAGTTTTCTTGGAAAAGAAATCATCACCCTAACCAAGTAGTACTAACATAAAAAGAAGTGGTAGAATATATACAAACCCTAAATATCATGCACCCTATCATGCAATGCAACAACTAACTAACGAATAAAATTAAGAATTAGTGTTGAAAAAGGAAATTGTTACCCATGGAGATCGGTCGGACGACCGAACCTCCCCACACTTGAAGATTGCACCGTCCTCGGTGTATGCAAAGAAGAGCAAGGTGGACGGGTTGCTACAATTGATGAGCTCCTTCAAACGATTGTGCGGATGGACTTGTTTGTTGCCCCACTTAGAAGCTTCTCCTTTCCTTTCCTTCTTGGTGGCCAGCCTAAAAGGAGAGAAAAAGAAAGAAAATTAAGCCTACAACAAAGATATCAAAGTAAATAGAACATAAGCGGGGGCTAATGCCAAATAAGAATATGGTTCTCAACTACATGGTAGCTACAATATGTAAATGAGAAAAAAGTATAAGCTAAGGCATATCAACTAATCCTTGATGCAAGAGTAAAGTCAAAGCATAAGGGAATGCCATGAAGAGCATGTTGAGCATCAAGTTCAAACAAGAAAGAGTGGGTTATGAAAGATATTAAAAGTTCATGTCAATGCACAAAGGACGCAAGAATCATCGAAGGTTAAGCATTGACTTAGAAATTTCATCACCCAACAATATCAAGCAAGTCAAGAAGTACCAAAACTAACCAAGAAAGTCTCAATAATTGAGTAAGAAAGTTCAACACAATTATTAAAATAAGAAACTTAGAAGAGAAAACAAGAACAAGCTATAAAAACAAAATTAAAATGTAATGAATGAAAATAAGCAAATGCTACATACAAAAGAAAATGAAAAATAAGAAAAATGAGAAGTAAACTTTTGAAGAGAGGGAGAAGAAAGAAAGTAAGAAAGGAAGAAGAGAGAAGAAGAAAGGAGAGAAGAAAGAAGAAGAAAAGAAAAGGAAGAGAGAAGAGGAAAGAAAAAGAAAGGGAAAGAAACAGCGCGCGAGGCGAGCGTCGCCCACGCGTGCACGTGGGAGGCAGCAAGGACAAGCGACGCGTAAGCGTCGCCCACAAGTACGCGTGGGAGCCAAATTGTGCCATTTGCACAAAACCAGCACCACTCCAATGCAACTCTCTGGTTTTTGTACCAGGAATCCCAAAATGCCACACGACGCGTGCGCGTTGACCACGCTTACGCGTGGCATGCATTTTTTTTTAAGGAATATGAAAACAGAAACAGGCACTCTCCTAATCTATAAGCATTCTAAAGCAATCAAAATTTGAATTTAACAACAAATCTTTTGGTTTTTGAAAAATTTTCAAATACAAAACAACCAAAACTTACACTTCAAGCAAAATACAATTCAACAACAACTAACCTACAACTTAAGGTACAAATCTAATCAAACAAACCCACAACCAAAACACTAAAACTAGAATATGCAAAGAAGAAAACTACCTAACAATGGCAACCCAATTCATCCATTGATTATATATACAAGAGAATGGAAAGAGTTTACCTCGGTGGGGTGTCTGCCACCTAGCATTTTTAGTTTAAGTCCTTAAGTTGGACATTTTGGAAGCTCCTTGTCAAGGTGGTTTATACTTGTACTCATCCTTGAACTTCCACCAATGCTTGGATTTCAAGTAAGCTCCAAATCTTAAAATTGATGGTACCAAGCTTCGGTGAAGTTCCGCACAAGCTAAGGGCTCCTAAAATTGATCTTCATATTTGTCCGAATCCCAAATCTTATTTCCACACCCATCTTCTAATTGGTCATCATTGTTCCATCCGGGTGGTAAGCACATAGAATTCTCCTCCTAGACCCATACAATTTAGCACTCTTCCAACCATGGGACCTATGCCTTGAGGGTTCAACCCTAATGAGCCTAACATTGTTTTTCCAACCACTACACAATTCTCTCCTACTCTTGACTCCACAAAGAGCTCTAAGTTGCCCATCCGTCTCAAGCAAACCATATTCAAGTGAAAAAGTAAAGCTTAGGGATAAGAATTTTACCCACTTGAATGTCATGTTGGATGGTGGCTTAGGAAGGGGTGGTTCCAATGATCTTGCAAGTTCCACTCCCTTGTGCTCTTCCTTGACTACCTCCACCTCTTGGAAAGCTTCTTCAATTTCAATTCCTTGCTCACCAACTTCTTCTTTACACCCCTCATTGCTCAAACCATGTGTCGGAGGTTGTGCACGATCCTCCTTGTCATCAATTTCATAACACAATGAGGGAGGTTCATCAATTCCAAAAGACACATTGGTTGGTGTGGAATTATCTTCAATGATGGAGCTTGCTTCTTGCTTAACCTCTTCCTCTTGGTATCTTCCTTCCAATTCAATCTCTTCTTCATTGTTTGCCAAGGTTATGGGAGGTAAGGTATCTTCTTCTTTAATCTCTATGTCAAGCCCAATGGGAGAGGATTTAATTGTGGATAGAAACTCATTGATGATTGAATCCATCTCTTGATCAACCTCTTCAAAGTCTCCAACCATGACATACCTTGGAGGTTGTACACCCTCCTCAACATCAATATCAAGCTTCTTGGAAGAGGGCTCTCTACTTCTACATCCCCATGGACTTCCAACATCTCCTAGGTCTTCAACCACTTCTTCCGGCTCAATTGTCCCAACTTTCTCCCCTTGTGGCAATCCTTGCTTTAACTCCTCTTTTTCTCTTTGAAGCTCCAAATTCTCCTTCTCATTGTTCTCTTCAACTAATCCTCCACATTTAGCAATAAGGGTGTCTTGGATAGTTGAGCGCATTGATGCCAATTGGCTTATCACTTCGGTTAAGCTAGCCACCACTTCTCCTTGCTCTTGGCAACGAATTAAAAGTTCTTATTGTTCTTGCATTAGGGGTTAGAGAGATTGGTCCAATGAAGGTGGTGGTAGAAGAGAGGGTTCATTGTTTGGGAGGAAGGGTTCATAATTGGAAGGTAGTTCATCTTGGTAAGGGTATGGATATGGTGTATATGGAGGTGATTCTTGGGAGTAGTTATGTTGGAATTATTGTGGTTCTATGTATGGCTCATATGACTCATAAGGTGGTTGGTATGATGGATATGGATTGGGGTCATATGGAGGTATTTGGTGGTATGGAGCTTGTGAGTAAGGTGGTTCAAAATTATGTTGGGGAAGTGGTTAAAAGGCATATGGTGGTGGTTGTTGACAACCACAATGAGAGTCACCACATCCATTAGGTTGATATGCATTAAGAGTGGAATTATACCTATAAGGAACCGGATGTTGTTGCCAAGAAGGGTGATCAATTCCTTGAGGCTCCTCCCATCTTTGATTGTTCCATCCTTGATGCATGTTGTCATTGTAGTTCCCATTTCCTACAACATAATTTGAGCCAAACTCATAGCCAAAGGGGTGAGAATTCATAGTGAAAAAGGGAAACAAAGGCTAACAAAATAAGCAACAAAGTCCTAAACCAAACAAAAACTAACAAACAAGCAAAAAGCAAACATATTCACATATTCACAATAGCCAATAATATAACACCATCGCAATTTTCCGGCAACGACTCCAAAAATTTGAAGAGAAAGATGTTTGACGGTTCGGAATTTCACACAAAATAATTCCGTTGATAGTATAGTCCAAACTGAAAATCAATCCTCAAATCAAATTATAAAAGATTGGTTGTCACAAGTACAAACCCCAATAAAAATTAACCGAAGTATTTAAACCTCGGGTCGTCTCACAAGAAATTTCAATGAAGTGCTCAATTATTGGCTATGAAGGAACAAGGGGGTTTGATTTGGTAAAAGGGAAAGAAAATAAATGACAAGAAAAGTAAAGAAAACAATTAAAGAAAGTAATTAATAAAGAGAGACATTCATGGCAAGGATTGAGAATATAGGCTTTCTATCCTAGTCACTAATCATAACAGTGATTAACAAGAATTTATCTTATTTCGTCATCTCCAATGTTGGAAGAAGGTGTAAAGTTATCTTCCATGAGAGAAAGTCAAATAAGACTAGTTAATCTCAATCCAAAAATCCTAATCAACTCACTAATGGAATTAGTAAGAGATTAAAGTCAATGGAAATAATATTAACTAACAACTCTAGATCACCAATCTAAATTGGGTATTAATGACTCAAGATTGCCCAATTTCTCTTTCCAAGCCAAGAATGCTCAAAAAGCTACTCTAACATCCAACCGAGCATTTTGTCAAATACTTGGAAGGCATAAAAGGTAAGCCTGGCAAATGGCAAGAAATAGTAAAATCTACAACTACCTAATACAAAGAATCAACAATAACAACTCAAATTAACAATAAAAGAACATCAAACATCAAATTACATTAAAAGGGATCCAAATCCAACAAGAGTTCATCAACATAAAAGAGGCATAAAAGGGAAATTAACAAGAAAACTAAGAAAAACAAAGATGTAAGAACAAGAAATTGTAAAGGAAATAAGATGAAAACAAGAAATTGAACCTAGATCTAAGATGCAAAATAAACCTAAGAACCCTAATTCTAGAGAGAAGAGGGAGCTTCTCTCTCTAGAAAACTAACCTACATGATGCTATCCTACAACTAAGTGCTCCCCCTTTATCCAATCTTCAATTCTGCATGAAATAGTCCCTGGAATCAGTTGGATTTGGGTCTGGAAAGCTTAGAAATCGCCCTCAACATTTTCACTTTAATGAGATCACGTGCCCGCTGTGACGCGTACGCATGGGCCACACGTACGTGTCATCTGGCATTTTCCTTCTCACGCGTACACGTCGACTGGACAACCTCATCCTCACGCGTGCGCATCTGTCATGCATGTGCATCGATGTATGCACTCGAAATCCTTGTTTTTCCGTGAATTCTCCACTTTGCAAGCTTTTCTCTTCCATTCTTCCATCCAATACTTGCCTTATGAACCTAAAATCACTTAACAAACACATCAAGGAATCGAATGGAATTAAAGTCTATTAAATTAGCAAGCCCTAAAAAGCATATTTTCACACCTAAGCACAAATTTAGGGAGAATTAGAAAACTATGCTATTTCATTGAATAAATGTGAGAAAAGTTGATAAAATTCCCTAAATTCAGCACAAGATAAACCACAAAATTGGGGTTTATCAGATTGCTTATTACTCCAAATACAGTCGTACCCTGGAAGAGATCAAGCGTTCTGTTGTCCAAACAATCCCTGCTGTTGAGGGTTCTCCAAAGAAAACTCAGAAAAGAAAGGCCGAAGCTACATCTTCCTCACGCCAACCGTTAAGGAAAAGTCGACGAACACCTTCAAAGACTTCCAGGAAGGTAACTACATTCATACACTCATTCTTTATCTGAGACTCTTCGATAACTACATTTACTTGCAACTCTTTTAATTTCAATCTTTCTTTAGTTACAGTTGCAACCGTCAAGTGAAAGTTCTAATGAAAGTGAGCCATCTATCCAGAATATTCTTGCTGTAACCTCACAGTCGGAGGATACAATTGATTCAGATTCGGGCTCTCAATTAGTTCGAAGAACAAGACCTATTTCGGTAATATTATATCATTTTCACATATACTTCCATTTAGTCAAAATATATCTCAACTTACTATACCTTGCATCTCAGCCTGTCACTGCTGCTCAATCAATCACATCATCTCTGGCACCTGACCAGCCACATCAACAACAACAACAAGACTTAGGACAAACCACATCTCACTCATCAATCCAAGCCACAGAGTCTGTTCAGCCTCTTCAAGTCACTTTTCCAATTCCGACTGGAACGCAGGTAGTTGACTTAACAAAGGAGCATACCCCTCATTCCCCAACACAAACTTTGATTGTTGGACATGTTTCTCCAACAAACTAGGCTAATACTTTTACCGGATTTCAGGTGGCCCCTGATTCGGATTCTCCCTCTCGAGTTGCTAAAACTGTTGTTCCCAATTCGGATTCTCCATCTTGAGTTCTGGAAACTCTCCCTTCTCTACAACGAACCTCCAGTCCTCCCAAATAAGCTGCACTTCAAACTTTCCCTGGTCAGGGATCTGGAGGTTTGGGTGTTTCTACCTTATCTACAAATGCCAGCCTGGTTAACCTGGTCACTATTTTGAACCAAGCTATTCAAGAAGATAAGGTACTTCTTTTTAGTCCTGTACTCATTGGTCCTTCTACATCTGGTCCTTCATCTGAATTGAATGTTAATGCTCGAGAACAACTTCTGTCACTTCTCAAGCTCCTGGACCATCCACCCATTGAGTGGACCAATAATGTAGCCCTGAACAAACTTTTGTTTGATCTTTTAAGTTTGTCTCTTGAACTCTATGTCCCATCCTCATACTCTGCCATAGTCAAACAATTCATACAAATTGCCAACAGGAGCGTAACTACCCAAGAAAAACTACAAGAGATCAAGGGTATAGTGGCTCAAATTAGAACTGAATCCGAAAGCTATGCTACAACTCTACAGCCAATCAAGGTTTCCCATGAAGAATTCGATTTAAGAATCTCTCAGGCCCTCTCCATTCAAGCTCACTATGATAATGAAGAGAGAAAACTTGAAGCAGAATTGGCTCAGATCAATGAAAGATTGGCGAAAATTCAGAAGAGGAGGGCAGATATAGCTACACCTTTAGCCACCGTCCAGCATGAACGACAACAACTTGTGCAAGAAATCGTTTCTATTGAGACCAAACAAGAAGAATGTGAGAAACAACTTGACGAAGCCCAATATGAAGAATTCGGACATGCTGAGACACTTTCAGCTCTAAACAATGAAAGGGTAAAGCTACGCTCATACTTGGGAGAGCTTATGGCGCCTTACATTTCTTCACCTTAGACTTCAGTACTTGTAATAGTTTTCTTTATTTTCAGACTTACGCATTTTAATCTTAATTTAGCAAACAGTGATATTGCTTCAAATACTTCCTATTTATCGAATTGATTATATTTTCGGATTCGATATCTTTGATTCGATATGCATTTCCCGAATATAATCCTATCACTTGGAAAGGGCCCTCCCAAGTATGGGACCATTTGCCAAGAATTCTTGATTTCTTTTTCATTGGCAAAATAACTTTTAAAACCAACTCACCTATACTGAAGTATTTCTCCTTTATTCGACGATTATAATTTCGAGCGACACTTTCTTTTTGTCGAATCATGTTTTCAAGCGCCAATATTCGCTCTGAGTCTAATTCATTCAACTCATCAAATATTGCATTCCAATAATCATCGACTGGCAAATCATTCTGTCTTGACACCCTCAAAGTGTTAAGATTGATCTCCAATGGCAACATAGCATCATGGCCATACACCAATTTATAGTGTGACGTACCTGTCGACCCTCTTGGTGAATTTTGATAAGCCCATAGTACTTGACTTAACGTTTCATGCCAAGTTCGAGGTCTATTTGCAATATGTTTTTTAATCAAACTTATCAGAATTTTATTTGCTGCCTCAACTTGTGCATAGTAGGGGGTTGAAGTAACCATATTGATATTCCTCGAAACTGCAAAATTCTTAATTCGCTGACAAGTGAACATAGCCCCTTGATCAGTGCTCAATGTTTGAGGAATCCCAAATCGATGGATTATATGTTCCTCAATAAAATCTATTATTTCATTTTGCCCAACTTCTATTAAAGGAACTGCTTCGACCCACTTTGTAAAATAATCAATTGCTACCAGAATAAATTTATGATGTTTTGATGAAGGAGGATGAATCAATCCAATTAGATCCAAAGCTCAACCCCCTGGCCATGGCTTTATAATTGAATGCAACTCAAATGCTGGGATCTGTTGTATCGATCCATGCTTTTGGCATTCTAGACACGCCTTTGCATATTCAATACAATCCTTGATCATGGATGGCCAATATACGTGATTTCGATATAGCACCCATTTCATCTTCCTCCCAGCCTGATGAGCACCACATATCCCTTTATGGACTTCACCTAAAGTAATGTCTTTATCATCTTGACTTAGACATCTCGATAGACTTCCATCGATTTCTTTCTTATACAACTCATCAGCTATCAAGACAAAATGCATTGCTCACAATTTTACCTTTATATCGACTGGGATACTGTGATTATTTAAATATCCAAAAATAGGCTTCCTCCAATAATTATCTTCCCATTCACCTATACACAAAGCTTCCCTTTCATTCGCAGGCATCAAAATTTGATTTGGCTAGTTTTTTTACAGTTTCTGGGCCAATTCTACATCTCGAAGCAATTTGGGCTAATTCATTAGCGATCTCATTATGAATTCTTAGGATATGAACTAAAGAAACTTTTCAAAAAGCGGTTGACAATTCCCAAGCCGTTGCCAAATATTTTTGCAACTTCTCATTATTACATTTGAATTCCTTCGATAATTGTTTCAGGACTAACTGGGAATCCCCTAGGATTTGGACTTCCAAATCCCCTTTCCAATCAATATTTCAAGCCCAAAATCAAAGCTTCATACTCTGTCACATTATTCGAGCGAGGATATTTTAACTTGAACAGGAATTCTGATGGAATCCCCTTTGGTGAGATAATAAGAATTTCAACCCCTGCACCATCTTTGTGCTTCGATCCATCAAAATATAACTTCCAATAATCGACTTTAATGTCGAGTACATTTGCCCCCTGGTCATTCAGATTATTCGAATTATCAACTAAAAAAATCTGCAATGACCTGACCTTTCACAGCCTTGGTAGGGACATATTGTAAATCTAATTCTGTCAAAGCTAACATCCACTTTCCTAATCGACCTCGTAACAATGGAAAACTCAACATATATTTGATGAGATCAGTTTGTGCTATAACCTTTACTGATTTAGCCACCATGTAGCATTTTAATTTCATGCACATATAGTATAGGGATAAACACAATTTTTCTATTGGGGAATACCTTATTTCAATATCGGTCAAAACACGACTAAGGTAATAAACTATCCGTTCTTGCCCATTTTCATCATCTTGGACTAGCATACACCCAATTGTGTTTGCGGATGCTGCGATATACAGTTTCAAGGGCTCTTGAGGATGAACATTCACCATTATTGGAGCCTTAGATAAATAAGTCTTGATTGACTCAAATGCCTGTTGATGCTCATGAGTCAATTCGAACTGTGAATCATTCTTTAGTTTCACTAAAGGAGTAAACACCCTGGTTCGATCAAAAAGATTCGAAATGAACCTTCGAAGATAATTAATTTCCCCAAGAATAATTGCAATTCTTTTTTCGATTTCGGCGAAGACAATGCCAATATTGCATCAGCCTTGCTCTTATTGATAGTAATCCCTTTCTTATGAACAACAAAACCTAAGAAGTTCCCAGCCGATACACCAAAAGCACATTTCAAAGGATTCATTTTTAACCCCTTTTTCCGCATTGTAACAAATGCTTTCCTTAAGTGATCAATATGTTGATTCACCGAAATCGAATTGACCATAACATCATTAATATACACCTCCATAAATCTCCCAATATACTCATGGAATATAGAATTCATTGCTTGCTGGTAAGTTGCACCAGTATTTTTCAAACCGAAGGGTATAACTACTCACTCATAAGTGCCTAATGTCCTTGGACAATGAAATGCAATTTTGGACACGCCATCTTCTGTAATGAAGATTTGATTATATCCTGAATAACCATCCATAAAACTTAGAATTTTGTTTTTCGCTGCAGAATCGATCAACATATCTGCGATTGGCATAAAATACTCATTCTTCGAAGTAACATTATTCAAGTCTCTAAAATCAATGCACACCGTTAACTTTCCATTTTTCTTCATTACGGGAACAATATTCGAAACCCATTCAACATAACGTGCAGCTCGAATAAACTTTGCTTTAATCAACCGTTCTATTTCTTCCTTAATCTTTTGATTGATTTCTGGAGCAAAACGACAAGGAGTTTGCTTCACAGGTCGAGCATTTGGTTTCAATGCTAATCGATGTTCTACAAGAGAATGATCGAGACCAGGCATCTCATGATAATCCCAAGCAATACAATCTTTAAATTCATGTAAAAGATAGAAAAGTTCAGTTCGAATAGGATCTACAAGATCTTTACAAATATAAGTAATTTGGACATCGTCAAGAGACCCCAAATTAATTTCTTCTAAAGGATCTTGAGATTCAAATCCTTTTAAATGATCCTCATCTTTTACTGAATATTTTTCGAACCCAAAGGTTCTAAATCATAGATGCAATGAAAAGAAAAATCAACAGATTCATTAGGAATAACATGAACTTGATCATGTGCCTAATTAACATCAACTTTATTTTCAACCCAATGGACTTCTACTATTAGATCAGCAGTTCGTCTAACACTATCATTAGCATTACACATTGAAGAAAAACTTAAGCCATGACTAAACTCGATTGTAGACATCGAGCTGTTGCTACTAAGAGAAGAAATTACATTCCTAAATTATTCCACTTCATCAGAAGAACCACCTTTATTTTCTACAAAAGAAAAACTACTTAAATAATCATTAAAGTTACCAGGTAATCCGAGACATCTTGAACACGGTCCATGGAGCAATGCCTCGGATCCCTTAAGATGAACAATCCCAGCCAGTTAGGGTCACATTCAGATGTGGATGTCGCAACTTCACTGTTAAACCTTCTGAAGACAAGTAGCAACCCTCGCAGTTATAAGAATTCAACGCCCTGTCAACATTTAACGACTTCAGTTTTGGGTTATATACCCTGAAATCGACATGTAGCTGTTCAACATATAGATTCGAATATGTCTTAACAACTTCAGGCTTGCCATCCTTTGTCCAAAGGAGGACACTGATGAGCGGATAATTTATACGCTTTTTGGCATTATTTTTAGGTAGTTTTTAGTATGATTAATTAGTTTTTACTAAGTTTTTATTAGTTTTTAAGCAAAATTCACATTTCTAGACTTTACTATGAGTTTGTGTATTTTTCTGTGATTTCAGGTATTTTCTGGCACAAATTGAGGGACCTAAGCAAAAATCTGATTCAGAGGCTGAAAAAGGACTGCAGATGCTGTTGGATTCTGACCTCCCTGCACTCAAAATGGATTTTCTGGAGCTACATAAATCCAATTGGCACGCTCTTAATTGCGTTAGAAAGTAGACATCCTGGGCTTTCCATTAGTATATAATAGTCCATACTTTTCTCGAGTTTTGACGATGCAAACTGGCGTTTAAACGCCAACTTCCAGCCCTATTCTGGCGTTAAACGCCAGAACTAAGTTACAAGCTGGAGTTAAACGCCCAAACTGGCACCAAAGCTAGCGTTTAACTCCAAGAAAAGTCTCTTCATGTGAAAGCTTCAATGCTCAGCCCAAGCACACACCAAGTGGGCCCGGAAGTGGATTTCTGCATCATTTACTCATTTCTGTAAACCCTAGTTACTAGTTTAGTATAAAAACTACTTTTAGGGATTTATTTTATATCTTTGGATGTTTAGTTCTTAGACCTACATCTTTTCATATTGTACACGTTTGGAGGCTGGCTTCACAGCCATGCCTAGACCTTTCACTTATATATTTTCAACGGTGGAGTTTCTACACCCCATAGATTAAGGTGTGGAGCTCTGCTGTTCTTCATGAATTAATGCAAAGTACTATTATTTTTCTATTCAATTCAAGCTTATTCTTATTCCAAGATATTCACTCGCACTTCAACCTGATGAATGTGATGACCCGTGAAACTCATCATCATTCTCACCTATGAACGCGTGCCTGACAACCACTTCAGTTCTATCTGCAATAGCTTGAGTGTGTATCTCTTGGCCTCCATTCCAAAAGATCGGAGTCTTCGTGGTATAAGCTAGAATCAATTGGCAGCATTCTTGAGATCCGGAAATTCTAAACCTTGTCTGTGGTATTCCGAGTAGGATCTGGATGGGATGACTGTGACGAGCTTCAAACTGGCACCATTCTGGGTGTTAAACGCCAGAAACAGGCACCAGACTAGCGTTTAACGCCAGAACAGAGCACCAAGTTGGCGTTAAACGCCAAGAAAGGGAGAAAAGCTGGCGTTAAACGCCAGAAACAAGCAGCAACCTGGCGTTTAACGCCAGAATTGCACTCTAAGGGAATTTTTGCACGCCTCAATGGAGCAGGGATGCTAAGTCCTTGACCCCTCAGGATCTGTGGACCCCATAAGATCCCTACCTACCCCACCTCTTCTTCTCTCTTCTTCACACATTTTCATAACACTCTTCCCCAAATACCCTTCACCAATCACCTCATTCACTTTTTCCCAAAACACCACCCACCTTCAAATTCAAAACTCTTTTTTTCCCCCAAACCCAACCCCAAATACACGAACCTAACCCTCCCCCCACTCCTATATGTACCCCTCATCACTCCTTCAATATCACACATCACAAACACCTTATACCCCCTTGACCGAACTCACCCTTACCCTCCATCTCCTCCATTTTCTTCTTCTTCTCCTTCATTCTTTCTTCTTTGCTCGAGGGCGAGCAAACACTTTAAGTTTGGTGTGGTAAAAGCATTGCTTTTTGTTTTTCCATAACTATTTATGGCACCTAAGGCTGGAGAAACCTCTAGAAAGAGGAAAGGGAAGGCAATTGCTTCCACCTCTGAGTCATGGGAGATGGAGAAATTCATCTCAAAGGTCCATCAAGACCACTTCTATGAAGTTGTGGCCAAGAAGGTGATCCCTGAGGTCCCTTTCAAGCTCAAAAGGAGTGAGTATCCGGAGATCCGACATGAGATCAAAAGAAGAGGATGGGAAGTTCTCTCCAATCCTATTCAACAAGTCAAAATCTTAATGGTTCAAGAGTTCTATGCAAACGCATGGATCACTAAGAACCATGATCAAAGTATGAACCCGAATCCAAAGAATTGGCTTACAATAGTTCGGGGGAAATACCTAGATTTCAGTCCGAAAAATGTAAGATTGGCATTCAACTTGCCAATGATGCAAGAAAACGCACGCCCCTACACTAGAAGGGTCAACTTTGATCAAAGGTTGGACCAAGTCCTCATGGACATATGTGTGGAAGGAGCTCAATGGAAAATTGACTCAAGAGGCAAGCCGGTTCAATTGAGAAGGCATGACCTTAAGCCTGTGGCTAGAGGATGGTTGGAGTTCATCCAACGCTCAATCATTCCCACTAGCAACCGGTCTGAAGTTACTATAGATCGGGCCATCATGATCCATAGTATCATGATTGGGGAGGAAGTGGAAGTTCATGAGATTATACCTCAAGAACTCTATAAGGTGGCTAACAAGTCTTCCATTTTGGCAAGATTAGCCTTTCCTCACCTCATTTACCACCTCTACAATTCGGCTGAGATTGTCATAGAGGGAGGCATCCTCATTGAAGAGGACAAGCCCATCACTAAAAAGAGGATGGAGCAAACAAGAGAACCCACTCATGGACCTCAACAAGAGCATGAGGAAATTCCTCATCATGAAATCCCTGAGATGCCTCAAGGGATGCACTTCCCTCCATAAAACTATTGGGAGCAAATTAACACCTCTCTAGGAGAATTAAGTTCCAACATGGGACAACTAAGGGTGGAACACCAAGAGCATTCCATCCTCCTTCATGAAATTAGAGAAGACCAAAGAGCCATGAGGGAGGAGCAACAAAGGCAAGAAAGAGACATAGAGAAACTCAAGAGCACCATTGGTTCTTCAAGAGAAAGAAGACGCCACCCTCACTAAGGTGGACCCATTCCTTAATCTCCTGGTCTATTTATTTTTCTGTTTTTGGTTTTGAACCTGATGTTTTATCTATGTTTTGTGTCTTTATTACATGATCATTAGTATCTTAGTGTCTATGCCTTAAAGCTATGAATGTCCTATGAATCTATCACCGTTCTTAAATAAAAAAATGTTTTTAATTACAAAAGAACAAGAAGTACATGATTTCGAATTCATCCTTGAAATTAGTTTAATTATTTTGATGTGGTGACAATACTTTTTATTTTCTGAATGAATGCTTGAACAGTGCATATTTTTGAAATTGTTGTTTATGAATGTTAAAACTGTTGGCTCTTGAAAGAATGATGGAAAAGGAGAAATGTTATTGATAATCTGAAAAACCATAAAATTGATTCTTGAAGCAAGAAAAAGCAGTGAATACAAAGCTTGCAGAAAAAATGGCGAAAAATAAAAGAAAAAGAAAGAAAAAGAAAAAGCAAGCAGAAAAAGCCAGTAACCCTTTAAACCAAAAGGCAAGGAAAAAATAAAAAGGATCCAAGGCTTTGAGCATTAATGGATAGAAGGGCCTAAAGGAATAAAATCCTGGCCTAAGCGGCTAAACAAAGCTGTCCCTAACCATGTGCTTGTGGCGTGAATGTGTCAAGTAAAAAGCTTGAGATTGAGCGGTTAAAGTCGTGATCCAAAGCAAAAAAAAGTGTGCTTAAGAACCATGGACACCTCTAATTGGGGACTCTAGCAAAGCTGAGTCACAATCTGAAAAGGTTCACTCAGTTATGTGTCTGTGGCATTTATGTATCCGGTGGTAATACTGGAAAATAAAGTGCTTAGGGCCACGGCCAAGACTCATAAAGTAGCTGTGTTCAAGAATCAACATACTAAACTAGGATAATCAATAACATTATCTAAATTCTGAGTTCTTATAGATGCCAATCATTCTGAACTTCAAAAGATAAAGTGAGATGCCAAAACTATTCAGAGGCAAAAAGCTACTAGTCCCGCTCATCTAATTGGAGCTAAGTCTCATTGATATTTTAGAATTTATAGTATATTCTCTTTTTTTTATCCTATTTGATTTTCAGTTGCCTGGGGACAAGCAACAATTTAAGTTTGGTGTTGTGATGAGCGGATAATTTATACGCTTTTTGGCATTGTTTTTAGGTAATTTTTAGTATGATTTAGTTAGTTTTTACTAAGTTTTTATTAGTTTTTAAGCAAAATTCACATTTCTAGACTTTACTATGAGTTTGTTTGTTTTTCTGTGATTTCAGGTATTTTCTGGCTGAAATTGAGGGACCTAAGCAAAATTCTGATTCAGAGGCTGAAAAATGACTACAGATGCTGTTGGATTCTGACCTCCCTACACTCAAAATGAATTTTCTGGAGCTACAGAAACCCAATTGGCACGCTCTCAATTGCATTAGAAAGTAGGCATCCTAGGCTTTCCATCAATATATAATAGTCCATACTTTTCCCGAGTTTTGACGATACAAACTGGCATTTAAACGCAAACTTCCTGCCCTATTCTGGCGTTAAACGCCAAAACTAAGTTACAAGCTGGAGTTAAACGCCCAAACTGGCACCAAAGCTGGCGTTTAACTCCAAGAAAAGTCTCTACATGTGAAAGCTTCAATGCTCAACCCAAGCACACACCAAGTGGGCCCGGAAGTGGATTTCTGCATCATTTACTCATTTTTGTAAACCCTAGTTACTAGTTTAGTATAAAAACTACTTTTAGGGATTTATTTTATATCTTTGGACGTTTAGTCCTTAGACCTACGTCTTTAGACCATCTTTTCATATTGTACACGTTTGGAGGCTGGCTTCACAGCCATGCCTAGACCTTTCACTTATATATTTTCAACGGTGGAGTTTCTACACCCCATAGATTAAGGTGTGGAGCTCTGCTGTTCTTCATGAATTAATGCAAAGTACTATTATTTTTCTATTCAATTCAAGCTTATTCTTATTCCAAGATATTCACTCGCACTTCAACCTGATGAATGTGATGACCCGTGACACTCATCATCATTCTCACCTATGAACGCGTGCCTGACAACCACTTCAGTTCTATCTGCAATAGCTTGAGTGTGTATCTCTTGGCCTCCATTCCGAAAGATTGGAGTCTTCGTGGTATAAGCTAGAATCAATTGGCAGCAGTCTTGAGATCCGGAAAGTCTAAACCTTGTCTGTGGTATTCCGAGTAGGATCTTGGATGGGATGACTGTGACGAGCTTCAAACTCGCGAGTGTTTGGCGTAGTGACAGACGCAAAAGGATCAATGGATCCTATTCCAACATGAGTGAGAACCGACAGATGATTAGCCGTGTGGTGACAGTGCATTTGGACCATTTTCACTGAGAGGACGGATGGTAGCCATTGACAACGGTGATCTCCCAATATACAGCTTGCCATGGAAAGGAGTATGAATGATTGAATGAAGACAGTAGGAAAGCAGAGATTCAGAAGGAGCAAAGCATCTCCATACGCTTATTTGAAATTCTCACAAATGAATTACATAAGTATTTCTATCTTATTTTATTTTTTAATTATATTTTAATTATCAAAACCTCATAATCATTTAAATCTGCCTGACTGAGATTTACAAGATGACCATAGCTTGCTTCAAGCCGACAATCTCCGTGGGATCGACCCTTACTCACGTAAGATTTATTACTTGGACGACCCAGTGCACTTGCTGGTTAGTTGTGCGGAGTTGTGAAAAGGAGTTGAGATTACAATCATGCGTACCAAGTTGTTGGCGCCGTTGAGATCACAATTTCGTGCCCCAGACACTTTGATTCACAGTAGATGGTACAGCCCCAACTCTGTGAATCCAGTCTCGACCCAGTAAAGCATTGTAACTTGCTTTCAATGGCACCACCACAAACACAGTGTTTCGTTCAGATGACCCTACTTTCACCCCCAAAGTAACCAGACCTTTTGCAGGAATAAAAGAGCCACTAAAGTCTGTTACAGCAATATTGGTGGGAACCAAGTCATCAGGATGCTTACCAACCTTCATTAGCATCCTTTCTGGTAAGAGACTTATTACTGCTCCACCATCAATCAAAACTTTATTTACTTTAATCTCACTCAAAGTAGTAGTAATATGGAGTGGGCGGAGATGAGAATTTTGCTTCTTAGTGGGCCTCAGAAAATACCCTGGTTCATCCTCATATTGGATGAAAGAAAAAGCCTCTTCAGCATCCATGTTATAGTCCTCTTCTGTATCACCTTCATACTCACCCAAATACTCAGTTGGAATAATCAAAATAGTTCCAATCATGTCATTATCTCCCTCTTCGAAATATTCTTCATCCAAGTCAACGTCCTTAACTTTGTCAACACTTGGAATTTCGGCTAACACCTTACCTTTATCCAACTTTGCAAGGGATGGAATGCCTTTTGGGCATGTCTCCCCATTATTTTTCAAAAATTGCTGCAGTCTCAGCGTCAAATACAGCATTACATCGAGGACACAAGGATACATCCCGATCTTTGATCTTTTGTTTTACTAAGAAATCTAGTAAGCCATCCCCTGCTCGAGGATATACTGATTGAACTTCCAACTCGAAATCGCCTAGAGCCACATCAAAGTCATAAGACATGCCAACCATATTTACTCCAAAACATGGTTCAACAAAACCAGCATCAGCGTCGAAAAGGATCAACATCAACTTTCATTTCTTTCTTCCTATCATTGAACTTCAAACGCCCTTCCATTATAGCCTCCTGAATTAAGTCCTTAGTCGAATGACTGGTTGCTTGGTGAAATTTACAATAAGGTTTTCCTTTTAAATCTTTCACCGAAAGTAAAGTTCTACCCTCAGGCAGAATTAATTTTTTATCTTTAAGCAACACATCAAAAATCTAATCAGATTTTGAAATATCAAAACTATATTCTTTTTCCGCTCTTTAGTTTTGAATCATTCAACTTTTCATTACTAGGGAGCTTTTTTAGTAAGGAGCAAACATATGGAGGACCTTTCTTAAGTTCAACCAAATCAACCTCTGCCTCGAGATCGAATTCCTCCTCTGAGGACTCCATGGTTACATAAGCAACCTTCTCCTTTCAAGTAAAAGGTTTACTCTTTAACTTATGTTCATTCCTATATTTCTCCTTTTCTTTTTTCATAAGTTCGACCTGATGAACCTTTTCAGCCAAATGGACTAAGTCAGGGATATGCACATTAAGTAGCTTTCGACGCATATAAAATCTTAACCCCATAACTGCTATGTTCACCACTTCACTTTCGGGTAATGACACGTAACATCTACTTCTAGCATTTTTGAAACGTATCATATAATAATCGATGGTTTCACCATCTTCCCGTTTCAAAGCAACTAGATCAGTAACTGCTACATTCAACTCCCCTCGGTAAAATTGAGTATGAAAAGCAGTTTCCAACTGATTTCATGTCGTTATCGAATTTGGTCTGAGATTCGAAAACTAAGTAAATTCATTCTTCGTTAACGAAGAAGGAAAAAACTTCATTTTCAAATTCTCATCGTTGGCTAAATTCCCAATCTCGACCAAATATCGAGCGACATGTTCAGTGATTGACTCTCCAACTTCCCCTGCAAATTTTGTGATTATCTTTGGATTTTTCACCCCTCTTGGCACTTCATCCATTTGTACAACTTGAGGGAAAGCAGACACAAAATGAGGTCGGTTCATAAAACCAACATTCAAACCAACTCGATTGAGCACTTCCTCCACAATCCTTGTGACTTGATAACGTTCACCACCATGATTAGCACGTAATGGGCGAGAACATCATCTGCATTTTGACCACGGGGAATTATCTGAGGATTTTCTCTATTTAAAACATTGTTTTCATTTTGAAATATATTTTAGAATCCTTCATTATTCCCCCTGGCATCATGCCTTTCACCTTCATCATAATCAAGGATTCGAGCAATTCGTTCGACTTGTCTGGCAAGGCGTTCGAATTTCAATTCGTGATCAGCCATCATGGGATTTAGAATTTTGGTCATTTGTTGAGTCAATAGGTTGACTAAATCATGATGACTTTCCTCTACATGTTGTCGAAATACCGCCATGGAATTAGAAGCATTCGATGTAGAGCCAACATTATAATCACGAGAGAACTCGAAATGTTTGTTGTGGGTTTTGAGAATTATTTACTCCATTTATACTCCTGAAAAGAACATGAGGAACAAAACTACTCACAGGTGGAGTATAACCAGGACAAAGGCCATAAGGGGGCTATCCAGTGGTTAATGGAGGCTGGACTGGTGGTAAGTTACCACGTGGATGAATATTATGTCCAACATTTTCAGTTTGTACGCTAGTAACCACCGTACTTTCACTTCCAACCAAACCTTCCGAACGTGATGTCACGTCCGTAGATTGCACAGTTATTGGTATGCTGTCATTGGTGGATGAACCACCATTCACATTTGACAATTCATCAGCCATGTGAATAATCTTTTCACTTCTCAATTTCATACACCAAATGACACCAAAAAATTATTTGACACACTTCAATTTAAAACTGTCCCACTAGGTGTGCCAATTTTTTTTGTCAATTTTTAGCAAATCAATGGTGGTTCGATTCTAATGGTCTGGGAGCGAAACCTACTCCTCTTTTGCAGGTACCAGTTCTATAAGTGCATCAAAGGTTCTCGAATTAGACGAGTATTAAAATAGGAAATAAGTTCGAAAAGTGCAAAAAAAAAATAAAAGAAGTGTAAAAGAAAAGATTTGAAAAGTAAACTGACTGAAATCGAAATGACTTGTACTGAATTATAAAGAAAGCGACTAAAATGCCTTCAATTTGATCCTAGGACTTTGGGCAAGAAACTTAAAAGATACTGAAACATAAATTGAGTGAATAAGTAAAAGAAACTTTGAATGTAAATCTGACAATAAAATTAAAGGATGCTTTGAAGATAAATTTGACAAGAAAAAGAAAGTTTACAGAAATTGTAAATAGAAATTTAAAGGCAATGGAAGGAACCCTACAGAAATCGAACTCGAATGCAGACTTAGAAATTTGCTGGGGATGTGAATGTACTTGAGTGTATTTCTGAAGAAAAGTTTCAACCCCTATTTTTTAAAACTTACTAATATTTATAACCTATGTCTGTAACCGATCATTAATAACACAATGCTGTCTTGTATGCGAATTCTTAGGTAACTGTTCCTGCTCTTTTGCTCATAGATGTTACCCATAAATTCCTCACTCAAAGAAAGCCTTTAACTTCTCTACTTAATGCAATCGTCCGATTCTTTATTCGAACACATGTTTGATTCTTCAATCGACTACTTGTTCAATATACCAAGATGTCTAGGTCGAATCCGTGTCAAATAACTTTTAATAAATACATGTACGTGCATCATTTCGACTTTTGCTTCTTTCTTGACCCTTCATCATTGTTTCGAATCAGCCTATTCTTTCGAAATAATTATTTTGACTAACAATTAGATCATCCATGGTCACTAACCAAGTAATTTTTGTCCAAAGAACCCACTTGACGGCATTATCTCATGACCAATTTGGATGTATATAGGATTATGTGAGAAGTTACAGGTTTGGTTCAAAAGGTTTACAGAATTTGTTTTCAAGAGACTAAAATTGAAATTAAAGAACTAGCATTTACTATTATATTTGGTGGTTAGAAAATAAAATTAAAATTTTAGTTTTAAGATACAAAATTTTGGTTTTTATATTTTTTCTAAAAAATAGAAATAAAAGAGACTAAAATTTCTAAAATTAGAGACTGAAATTTTAACATTTTTTTTGAATATATTCTCACGTAATCTTTTAAATTTTAAATTTAATCTTTAATTTTTATATTTATTTTAAATTAAATATGATACTTAGACATAACTCAATCTAATATATTTTATATTTTTATACAAAAAACAATACAAAAATTTAATTTAATCGTTATCTTTTAGTCTCTGTCTCTCCGTCTCAGTCTTTCATCCAAACTCATTCTAAAAGTTACAATATAGTTTATGACGAGTCAAACCCCAAAATGGTCCCTAAGATTAGCGTCATATACTAAAATCGTCCCTGAGATTCTAATTGTACCAATTATGTCCCTGAGATTGACAAAAGTGTACTATATTAGTCCCAGACCTATTTTCCATTAAAGACATGATGACATGGCTTGATGACGTGGACTGTTAGTGACACGTGTCACTCTACGATTTAGCCACGTGTAATGGAATGATGATGTGTTGACCGGTGACACGTGGCATGCTGATGTGGACGGTTGTGCCACGTGTCACAATGCTATTTGGCTATGTGTCCGTTTTGTGCCACATGTCACAACAGTATTCGTCCACGTGTCATTTGCTATGTCATTATTGTAGATGTATCAAATTAGTCTCTCACTTTTTATTAAGTGACTCATTTTAGTCCCTGAAATTGAATGTCTTACACTAAATTAGTCTTTTCACTAATTTTTTTTCATTTTTTTTAAATTTAAAATTTTTAATATTTTGAATGTACTAATATGGTACTTTTTATCAATCTCAAAGACGTAATTAATACAATTAGAATTTTAGAAATAATTTTAATGTACAATACTAATTTTAAAAATTATTTTAGAGTGTAACTCAGTTTATGACATAATCTTATAAGAGCCATAGAAAATCATTTTTCAGTATAGTGTAATCTTGGGTTCACACTAATCATCACATTTGAAAACATTGAAAACACGAGTAGCCTTCCTCTAGCAAATCGTGCTTAATAATTGTGCAAATTGGTGCCACTTACCCTCGTACCAATAGAAGACTTTTTGCAGTATTTGTTTTGTTGGACATATTTATCCCTTAATGAACACAGTAGTATATATTTGTTATTTGGTTTATTAAATATAAATTTTGGATGGATCCAGTAGCACACAAAAATATATAAAATATATATTTTTATGTTTTTTTTGTTTGAGATATTGACATATAATTTATAATACACAAATTTTTTTAATTTTGTTTTTTTTTATTTTTATTTTGTTAATTATCTTCTTTTTTTTAGTGATATTTTTTTTGACAGAAATAATATTAACATTTATAATTTATTGTTCTATTCAGTATATAGTTACTAAACAAAATAAAAATTTTGTGTCATATTATATTTATATTTTCAGTATTTATGTTTTTTGTTTTTCTGTCTCAATTCATACATAAACCAAACACAGTCTAAAGTAAAACACTTTCTATGCGGCATGGTCAAATCCATGGAGTGCCTCGTGAAAAAAAACTTCCGTAAATTTATCATAATGTGCAAGTTTGTAGTTTGATAGCATCTTTCAACTAATTTAAATGCTTTCGAAAATATCCCTAACTTTTAAAAGCGGTAAACACAAGTATGCTTTTTGATTTACCAATGTTTTTGAAAATTACAAGCGTCTCTTCAAAAGGTTTTATAAAACCAAGAGGCTTAGTTTGATAAAACTTTTATTTTTAAAAATAACTTATAAAAGTTAGCTTTTTAAAAATTATAGGATATGTGTTTAGTAAATTAAATTAAAAATATCTTTTAATAAGTATAAGGAATAACAAGTGTATTTCGTAAACTAATTTTTAAAATTTAAAACTATTATAATAAATAGTAATATAAGAATTAAATTTGAATATTAATTAATATACGAGGTTATATTAGACATTTTAGTTTTGTGATAAACACAAGCTGTAAGACCCAGAATCTTTGAAAAGTCTTGTTATGATCAAGTCTCAAATCTTACAGTTATTTATAGCCTTAATTTCAGAGATCATTTTATTAAAGATAATTAAGGCAAGTTTTGATTTATTGAACTTGAGATAAGTTATGACTATTATCTAATATGATAATTATTGGATTATTTTCTATAATTATATTATAAAGTTGATAGTTATGAAATAATAAGGATTTTATATGATTTGGATTAGATAAGTAATATTTTAAATATTATTACTGCTGTAACACCCTAACTACAAAAGTTCACACTTCCGGCTGCGCGACTCTGATAGCTCGGACATTACAACGACACTTACACTATTTAATACTAAAATATGAGCCTGTTTAAAACTTTAAACCGTAATACCGCTCCCAAAAATACTTTCGTTCGATAACAAACATCCATAAATACCATACAACTTACGAAAGCTCATAAAGAGTACATCCATATATATACACATATATATAAATATAAATAATATTACAAGCATTAGACAATACAACTCCTATCCCTCTTACAGAATATCTCAAGATAAAGGCGAGGGTACAATAAACCATAACTAAAACAATACAGAGCATCTCAACAACAATAAAATAAACTCTTCGTAACTTCTGCGCCCATATCCTGAAAGGGGAAAAATGTAGGGGGGGTGAGAACATCATCCTTGAAAGGGTTCTCAGTAGAGGGTTTTTGGGAATTACTGTAATAGGATACGTGAAGATAACCACACCAGTGATTCATAACCGTCTTATGCCTCTTTTCAAAAACAACGGTTTACAATAGAAGTAAAGTCGGAAATCTTTTCGGAAAGAAGAACCGTTCAATTCTCAAAAACTCAAAAGCCTTTCAAAACGGTTTATCTATGCGGAACCAAAATAGCCTTTCATAATTTTATTCCAAACCAGAAACACAAAACCGAAATCAACCATCAGTTCATCTCTTTCCAACCACGGCCCTAGGTCCAAACAATCCAACCAACAACCAATCACCACAATCCAACAGAGTCCCAGATGCAAACACAGATAGGAAGTTCAAGCACAAACAAACAGTTATTACAAGTAGAACAGTTAGCAATTAATCACATAGGCAAACCAAGTATAATATGCACACCCAACCAATGTCACACAATTGCATATGATGCATGCCTGTCCCTAGTGGCTGATGATATCATCTGTCGGTTACCAAGCCAACCCGACGTGTCCGGTAGCTAACCCGGACACAGTCTCTCTGTTGCGCTTTATTATCATTAGAGGGTATCTGCGCCCTGTCGCCATTAGAGGGTATCTGCGCCCTGTCGCCATTAGAGGGTATCTGCGTGCCCTGTCACCCTTACAACCAGAGAGAAAACACAAGCATACTCGCATACAACATTCATCTCAGCCATCCGGCTTAAATTCACAATTCATTCGATTGCATACATGCATTTATACTCAACCATGGATCACCATCCGGCTCACGGTTCAATCCAGAACCAGCCAATTTATCAATAAATACAGCCCTTCGGCTTAAGTTTATAATTCATAATCAGCCATACGGCTCACAACTCATTCGGCAATCAGCCATAGTTCAATAGCATACACGGCCATTCCGGCTCACAACAAAACAACACTTCCACCATTCAACATCATCAAATTCATAAAACCGGCATTTAAGCCATAAATCACTTTTCTCAAGCCATTTCACTTTGAAATCAAATTTCAACTCTTTTTAGCCTTGGCTTTAAAGATCTCATTTCTCAAATCATCTCAGGCTCATAAGCCAAATTTACTCAAAGTGAGTTCCCTTTTTAAAACAAAGCCACTCTCGGCATTCTCTTTCCAAAACTTCCAAAACCATGGAAAGTTAAAGATTCTTTTTGGGAACATTCAAAATCACCCATCCAACAATGGAATTTTATA
Source organism: Arachis hypogaea (assembly GCF_003086295.3). Classification (NCBI taxonomy): domain Eukaryota; kingdom Viridiplantae; phylum Streptophyta; class Magnoliopsida; order Fabales; family Fabaceae; genus Arachis; species Arachis hypogaea. The sequence continues at coordinate 30,886,307 of NC_092054.1, forward strand.
ACAAAAGTTTCTTGCCAGAGTCCCAAGTCTTTAGGGAAGGTCAACTTATATAAATTCCTTAAAATTCATTGAAACTTTTAAAATCATAGATTCCCGGTTCAAGTAAATAAAACTGAATTTATTATGAAACCGATCATACAAAATCACAAGTTCCAACCCGGTCCAAAAATCAACTCATTTGAAACGGAACCGGTTCATTTGAATCAAACCACTTTCAGGTTTCTTTTTGGAACCCATTTTTCTAACTCTTCCAAAATGCCTCAAACTTGATTACTCAATCAAAAGTCTAAATTCCTTTAAAATCACTAAAAGCTCCTTTTTATATTAAAATCAATATTAGAGCATCATTCTTTCCTTCAGTGATTCAAACTGTACAAATAGTTCGTTTCTAAATAAGCCGAACTCAACGCATAAAGTTCATTAAATAAATTAAGCTTGAAAACATAAATATTCTCTTAATAAATCAATTACTACAATTTCTCAAATCCAACCCTTTTTAAATAACTTTACAAATAAGAGTAGGATTTTGTAGAAATTTCGGCAGCGCCTCCCCTAAAACTTGGACTTTTGCCACCCGGTTCGGGTCCCAACTAAACCGTTTCTCATTCCTTTTCAACAGCTCAAAACCAGAAATCAATTCAAGGCAGCTAAATCCAACAGTCGCCTCAGTGGCATATCTCAAGAAAACCATTTCAAAATCAACTCAATATCAACCGATTTAACTCATTTCCAAAGCTTTAAAGAATTGGTTCAGCAATAAATCATTTATCAAAACCAAATCAATTAAAGCAACACAGGCTGAATTTCAAGAGTATTCTATCTTTCACATCATCAAAATAATCAACTCAATTCAAATCAATCCTCAACGGATTAAACTCAGATTTCAAATATTTAAAGAATCAGCTTCAAAACATTACATCTCACAAAGCCGCACAACTCAGCCAAACCAACATCCATAGACATTCGAGTCAATCAAATAATACATAAGGCCGATACAATCACCAAATACACATTTTCTCACATCGGTATCCATATGTAATAATTCCAACATATAAAAATATAGTTTTTGGAAAGCGCCCCTACCTTAAAACGCAATTCCATAACCCAAACGCCTCATCAAGTCCTTTCCGCCTCAACCCGAACTGACGGCAACCAAAATCTCAGCTCCAAGCCACTTTCGCAACAGTCTCAACAACTCGAATCGCAACATACAACAACCGAAACTTAATCCTATAGAAATCAACGCCACAAACCTCAGTGTATGATAACAGAACGGTAACTAAAAGGCTTTCAAATCTAAACGCTTACCGAACCGAAGAAGGAACGGCTGAACCGAAGCAGCGGCGGTCTCCGAACCGGTTTGGCGGCAGCCCGGCAGCCACCTCAAGCGGCAGCGATGACCTGAACCATATGCAGTGACAGTGAGGTTTCCAGAAACTCAACGGAAAGGGAAACCAACTTAAGACCCTTACCGATAGACTTTTCCGGCGACGGCAAGGGCAGCCAGAAGCTCCGGTGGTGGTTCCGGCGGCCTCAACAACTTCTTCGGCAGCCATACACGACAAGAGACAATCCTGGTTGCAGTTGGTTGGGCAGCGGCGGCTTCTGACGGCCATAGAAGCTCCGGCGGCCAGAACAACGGCACGGCCTCTCCTTCCTTCTTTCACGGTTCCCATGACAGCAACCACCCAACTCCGGTGATGGCGCGCTCGCAGCTACAGCGCCCAGGCACGCCGCGATGTCACAAGGCAGCGTCCCATCCACACCAGCAGCAAGACCCACGACGGTGACCATGGCGAGGCGACTTGGCTGGTCAGTGGCGGCAACGAGGATGCACGGCGGCGGCTGGTTCGCAGCAACAGTGCCCCTGACGGCCAGCCTTCCAGCGCGACTTTTCTCCCCTCGAGTGCATCACAGCGGCGACAACCAGCGTGGACGCAGTGGTGACGATGGCGCGGCGGCTCCAAGCTTGCGACAACCATCACTCGCGGACCAACCCTCTCCTCGGTTCCGCTCTCCCTGGTGACGGCGCAGATGGTGCGGCGGTGGCGGGCTGAACTGGAGCACGATCGGCGGCTCGTGGTGAGTTCCCTCCCCCTGGCCGACACATTCTCACTTCTCTCCATTTTTTGCTTCTGTTCTTTTCTCTTCTGAAGTTGTTGTGTTGCAGGTCTGCTGAAGGGAAGAAGAAAGGGTGGCGGCTGCTAGGCTTGGGAATAAGGGTTTTCCTCATTTGGAAAACTAGGGTTTTTTGTCAAGCTAGGGGTAGTTTAGGTAATTTCAAATAAAAGTAGGGATAATATAGTAATTTCACATAAAATTGGGAATAATATAGTAATTGAAACCCAAATTAAATCCAACACTAATTGTATATAGAAAATACTATTTGATCATCCATTTTTACTAATTACTTTTAATAAAATGTCCAAATCCAAAATTTAGAAATAATATAATTAATTTTTTTCTATTTTTCAAAATAGCAGTATTAATATTTAAAATATTACTTATCTAATCCAAATCATACAAAATTTCTTATTATTTCATAACTATCAACTTTATAATTCAAATATAGAAAATAATCCAATAATTATAAAATTGGATAATAAATCATAACTTGTCTCAAATTCAATAAATCACACTTGCCTTAATTATCTTTAATAAAATGATTTCCGAAATTAAGGCTATAAATAACTATATGATTTGAGACTTGATCATAATAAGACTTTTCAAAAGTTCTGGGTCTTACAACTGCTATTTTGGAAAATGAAGAAATTAAGTATATTATTTCTAATTTTTAGATTTGGGCATTTTATTGAAAATAATTTGTAGAATTGATGAGTAAATAGTATTTTTCTATATACAAATAGTGTTGGATTTAAATTGGGTTTCAATTACTACATTATCCCCAATTTCATTTGAAATTACCAATTTGCCCCTAACCCTAACTTTCAAAATAATGAAACCCTAAAGCCTTCATCCCAGCAGCCGAAACCATGCCTTGTCCCCCCTTTCACCCACGGTTTTCCCCTTCCTCCATGAACAAAGAAACAAAAAACAAAAGAAAGAACGGAGGGCCGCGGAGGGGAAGAGAAAGAGGATTGCGCCGGCGTGCTGGGCTCACTGCCGTCGCAGTCGCCGTCGCGTCTTGCTACGGTCAGCTTCACCGTCGCGTCCTGCCATCCTTGCCACTATGGAGCTGTTCCGATCTGGACTGAGGGAGAGAGATTGAAAGAAGCTGCTGCGCTGCCCAGAACCGCGTCCAACTCGCCGCCGTCTCCGTGGGGCTTGTGTGGCCGCGGTCGCTCTTCGCCGTGGAACCCGTGTCGTCGGCGTTCACCCCACCGCCGGAGCAGAGACGCGTGAAGGAGAGAATGGATCTGAGGGCCGAGCTGAGGTCCAACCACCGCGTCGGAGTCCTTCCGTGTCGCCGCCGCACGCGCTGTGACCTCCAGCCGCGCCGTTGCCAGTCGAGCTTACTCCGCCGCCGTGAAGCCCAGCTGCTGTTAGGAACCTTGTCGTTGCTCATGGGGTGCGCTGGAAAGCCTCTGCCGCCGGAAAACGTCACTGCTGCAGCGTCACTGGAGTTCTGGCCCCCGGAGAGACCTCGCTGCCGCAGTGGTTGTGGTCCACTGTATAGCCGCTGAAACCACCGCCGGTAAGGGTCTTTGCAGTTGGTTCTCATTCCTTCCTGTTCCTGGGACTTATGGTCATGACGTTGTTGTGCAGTCACGGTTATCGTGATCGGAAGTCGTCGCTGCTGCCGCTTGAGGTGGTCGCCGCCGAACCGATTCGGAAGCCGCCACTATTTCGGTTCAGCCGTTCCTCCTTCGGTTCGGTAAGCGTTTCGATCTGAAAGCCCTCTAGTTACTGCTCTATTATATGTTGAGGAGTTGTAGCATTTGTTGTTATGAGAGTTAATCTCGGTTATTATATATTGTGATTAGAGTCGTTGTGGTTGCTGAGAAAATGGTTTGGAGCTGAGATTTTGGTAGCCGGGATTTTGATTGTTGATTTCGGGTCGAGGCGGAAAGGACTCGGTGACGCGTTTGAGTTATGGAATTGCATTTTGAGGTAGGGGCGCTTTCCGAAAACTACAGTTTATTATTGGAATTATTACATATGGATACTGATGTGAGATATGGTGTAATTAGTGATTGTATCTGCCTTATGTATTATTTGATTGACTCGAATGATTATGGATGTTGACTTGGCTGAATTGTTGTGTGGCTTATGAAATGTAATGTTTGAAGTTGATTCTTTAAATATTTGAAATGAGTTTAATCCGTTGAGGATTGGTTTGAATTGAGTCAATTATTTTGATGATGTGAAAGATAGAATACTCTTGAAATTCAGCCTGGGTTGCTTTAATTGCTCTGGTTTTGATAAATGATTTATTGCTGAACCGATTCTTTAAAGCTTTATAAATGAGTTAAATCGGTTGATATTGAGTTGATTTTTGAAATGGTTTCCTTGAGGTATGCCATTGAGGCGACTGTTGGATTTAGCTTGCTTTTGAATTGATTTCTGGTTTTGAGCTGTTGAAAAGGAATGAGAAACGGTTTAGTTGGGACCAGAACCGAGTGGCAAAAGTCCAAGTTTTAGGGGAGGTGCTGCCGAAATTTCCATAAAATCCGAGTCTTTATTGAAATGTTGTCTGGAAAATGATGAGTTAAAGACTTGTACTATTTTATTTGAATTATCGAGAAAAGGATGATTCATGCTTTCGAAATGAATTAATAAAGAGGAAATTATGATTTAGTCTTGCTTCTTAAGAAAGGCATTGTATCTCTTTCAGGGGAAGATTATTTAGATGAAACTTGTGTTTTAAAGCTGTTTGGATGTGAAAAGGGTTTATGCCTTTGAATTTGACTTGGGGTTTCAATTAAAGAAGTTTCAATGGCTTTGAAAGAACCTGAATGTCTATTGACAAGTTTCATTTTGAAATATTTTGAGAAAGGTTTTAAGTGCTCTTTGAATTCTGAATTCTTGCAAGACTAAAACAATTTTGAACAGTTGAAACGTTCTAGAATTTATCATGGGGGTTGAAGTTGGTTTTGCCTAAGTAAAGGAAACGGCTTTGAAAGAAGTAAATGATTACATGACTCAGTTTGGCTTAGATCCTATTTGCTTACTCAAATCAGAAAGCCAATGTTTTAATGATTTTAAATGAATTTGGCGAAATGAGTTATGTTATTCTCCCCTAAAGACTTGGGACTCTGCCGAGAAACTTTTGTTATGAAATCCCATTGTTGTATGGGTGATTTTGAATACTTTGAAATAAATCCTTAACTTGCCATGGTTTTGGAAGTTTTGAAAAGAGAATGCCGAGAGTTGCTTTGTTTTAAAAAGGGAACTCACTTTGAGTAAATTTGGCTTATGAGCCTGAGATGATTTGAGAAACGAGATTTCTAAAGCCAAGGCTGAAAAGAGTTGAAACTTGATTTCAAAGTGAAGCGATTTGAGAAAAAGTGATTTATGGCTTAAATGCCGGTTTTATGAATTTGATGATGTTGGATGGAGGAAGTGCTGTTTTGTTATGGGCCGGAATGGCTGTGTATGATTATGAATATTGGCTGGTTCTGGATTGAACTGGAGCCGGAATGGCTGTGTATGATATTGATTTATGGCTGATTGCCGAATGAGTTATGGGCCGTATGGCTGACTATGAATTATGAATTTAAGCCGGATGGCTAAGATGGATGTTGATCCATGGTTGGGATTGAATGAATATATGCTTGAGATACCTAGGTAGTAGCAAGGGTTGTGGTTCGTCCCACTTGCTCCAGGTCAGAGATTGTGACACCTGGGTAGTAGCGATAGTAGTGGTGATTCCACTCGTTCCAGGTTGAGCTTTTAAACACCCGCCTGGGTAGTAGCCGCAGTAGTGGTTGTTCCACTGGCTCTGGGTTGAGCGGGTAGTAGCAATGGGGTTGTAGCTCAAACCTACTTGCTCCACGAGGGGTGTTTCTGTCCATGGTTAGCTACCAGGACGTGTCGGGTTAGCTATATAACCGACAGATGATATCATCAGCCACTAGGGACAGGCATGCATCATATGCATTTATGTGACATTGTTTGGGTGTGCATATTATACTTGGTTTGCCTATGTGACTAATTGCTAATTGTCCTACTTGCAATAACTGTTTGTTTGTGCTTGCATCTTTCTATTTGTGTTTGCTACTGGGACTCTGTTGGACTGTGGTGATTGGTTGCTGGTTGGATTGTTTGCGCCTAGGGCCGTGGTTGGAATGAGGTGGACCGATGGTTGATTTCGGTTTTTGTGTTTCTGGTTTGGAAAAGTATGAAATGCTAATTTGGTTCAACATGGTTAAACCTTTTTGAAAGGCTTTTTGAGTTTTTGAGAATTGAACGGTTCCTCTTTTAGAAAAGATTTCCGACTTTACCTTTATTGTAAACCGTTATTTTTGAAAAGAGGCATAAGACGGTTATAAATCACTGGTGCGGTTATTTTCACGTATCCTATTACAGTAATTCCCAAAAACCCTCTACTGAGAACCCTTTCGAGGATGATGTTCTCACCCCCCTACATTTTTTCCCTTTCAGGATATGGGTGCAGAAGTTACGAAGAGCTTATTTAATTGTTGTTGTGATGCTCTATATTGTTTTAGTTATGGTTTATTGTACCCTCGCCTTTATCTTGATATAATCTGTAAGAGGGATATGAATTGTATTGGATTATGTTTGTAATATTACTTATATATATGTATGTATATATATGGATGTACTCTTTATGAGTTTTTGTAAGTTGTATGGTATTTATGGATGTACGTTATCGAACGAAAGAATTTTTGGGAGCGGTATTGCGGTTTAAAGTTTCAAACAGGCTCATATTTTAGTATTAAATAGTATAAAAGTCATCGTAATGTCCGAGCTATCAGAGTCGCGCAGCCGGAAGTGTGAGCTTTGGTAGTTAGGGTGTTACACAAGCTAACTTTTAAAAAAAATTCTTAGGCTGTGTTTGTTTTTGAGAATAGGACAAGACAAAACACTGAGAACAAGACATAAATGACAAAGACACAGAATTTAGTATTCTTGTATTCTGTTTGGTGATAAGATAGAATAAATTATGAAAATTTATTTTATTCTCATTTTATAATAATAAAAAATATAATTATAAAAAATTAACAAGAATAATAAAAGAAAAATAAAAAATAAGTTGTGTACTTTATTAGTATCTATGTATCATTTTTGTTAGAATGAACACAAAATATAATAATTTAGTATCTTTAAATATAATGTTTCTATTTATGTTTTATCTATCAAATACAATTTTGTATTTTTGTGTTATTGTCTCATGTCCTGTCACTATAAATAAACACAATATTAAATACTTTTAAAAGTACCTTAACTTTAAAAAATTACAAACACAAATACATACATAAACTTTTTAATTTACCAAAAATAAAACAAAATATTTATGCTTTTGAAAAGTATAAATGTCTCTTAAAAAAAATAAAGTGAAATAGTGGAACCTACAGTATCATTACACATGCTATAAATTAATCTTGAAAATTTATCAGTACTGATAAAATAAAAAGTTATAGAATTAATTACAATTGAATTTTAAAACTTGTGTATGTTCTAAGAGTAAATAAATACTCTTATTATGTGTTATTTATTTTGCCTGATATTAGTTTTTATTTTAGAGTTTAGAATTTTAAGATTTAAATGTGATTTAAAATTTAAAATTTTATTTGACTAATATTTTTAAAATTTAAATTAAAAATAATAACAAGCATATAATAATATGAAAGACAATTAATTTATCATAATAAGAAAGTTGATCTTAAAACACTTTAAAACTTAAAATTTCTCATAAAATTATAACTTTCATCACGTGTAAATTTCACTATATCTTAATTTAAAAATAATTAGACTTTGCACTTTTTCACTTTACTAATATCATTCTTTATATATGGGATTGATCCATCTTCATATATTTATAAATGTATGTTTACGGGACATTCAGTTTAAAGTGTTGGGTGAATATGAAGTTAGATTTTCCATATAATGATTCCAATATACTCTCAAGGACCAATACGATGATGACACATATTTTAGGGGAGAAAAACATGATATTACTCTTCCAATTTTTTTTTCACAGGGCATGATTTACTTTGCTTTAATTAATTAAATAATTAATTAATAATTAATTAAAATGTGTAGCCAATTGTGTAATTTTGTATAGGTAAATATAGCACAAAGTGCTTGGCCATCTCTATAATAGCGAAGTATCCATGCAATAACCATGAGCCATGTAATTAATAAAAAGCTTACCTAGAACCCCAAGATGATAACTGAGTGGAAATTCGGAGGGCTCTAATTTTCTCATTATGGTTCTTTCTTTCATAAAACAGTACTCAGCCCAAGTGAATACTCCAAGAACCAAATCACCTTTCACGAACTTATTGTTACCAGAAGTCACAACTTTTCCAATAACAGGACCATCAATTGCCTGGAAAGTGAATACATCAACACATAACATTTGAAGCCGAGGTAGGGAGAGGCAAAATTAAAGGAGACACTTTGGACATAATAATGATCTTCTTGCAACATATAATTAAGGGCCAATTTAGTAAAATTTTTACTTTTTAAATATAATGATTAGTTTTTTAAAAGATAATTTTTTGAAAAATCTTGCTACTACACATTCAAATTTTTAACTAATTTAGTCTAAATCTAAAAAAAATCAGTTTTATTAGTGAGAGTATGAATATACGTTTTAACTATCCCACTGATGTTAATATTCATTCTTCTTCTTTACTTTTTTTTTTTTTCATTATCGTTTTTTTATTGTTGTTGTTGTATTTTTTTCTTTTCTTCCTCCTCTTCCTATTGATTTTGCAACATCATATGTATTTTTTTTATTTTTTTATTTTTATTCTTATTAACAAAGTAAAACAAGAAGAATCATGAGAAGATAAAACAAAAAAATAAAAAGAAGAAGAATGAAGAAGAGTATGAAGGTTGTAGTAGGCTTAGAGAAGGGGAATTGAATCTATGCCTTTCTTTTAAGTTACTGAAGTGACCCTTTAAAGCAAACTTTGAATTCTGATTCTGTTTGAACTCAGCAGCGGAAATTTATGAGACAATTTATTTTTGTCTCATGAATATCAGAAAACAGAACATAGCAGAGAAGAGAAAAGCTAACACCAGTATGTATCCTGGTTCGATTGCCATGTGCTATGCAACCTAGGTCCAGTCTCCTCCACAACAATGGAAGAATTTCCACTACAGTTAAAAGTATTACATACACCAATTCCACAGGATTGACCCAATCCTTTCACACTCAAGTTCTAACTTAACTTGACATTGGCTATGCTAATACCTAACTCTTCACTCTTAGTGCTAACCCAACTAAGGAAGAGATACCTCACAGGTACAAGATACAAGACATAGACATACCTAAAGAAATCTAAAAATAATTCTAGGCTTTTCTCTCAAGTGTATCTCTCAGCCTTTTTCCGCTCATGGCTTTTACTTGAGCTCTCTCAATATGCCTTTTCTCACAAGAAATTACAGAAAGATAAACATTGAAAAGTACATTACAATCTGTAAAACATGAAGGAGATTGACTTCATCAACAGCCTCTTTGCTATGTGATAAACCAGTTTGCATGTCTCTGATTTAGTTCTTCATTTTTGGCGGAATGCTTCTTTGAAAGAGAGCACTGTCCAAGTAAAGGAACTTCTTCAGAGAACTTCTTCATAGAACAAATCTCAATACTCTGGGTTATCTCTCCTTGGCTTCTGAATGAACAGCAAACCTCTTTTATCTTCTTGCATGTTGCTTGGTTGCTCTTCCTAGGTCAACTTCTTGAGTATTGTGCTTCACCAACCCACGACATCACTTTTTCTTATTAATCCTCAGAGTAAAAACTTTGCTTCTGACTTCCCTTGATTGACCGAAAGCCTCAAGACAGCAAACACAAAAGGATCTTTCAATGGTAAACCAGATCTCAGCCATTGAGAAGTTACTTGGTCCCCAAGTATCACTTGTGACCGTAGATACACAGCAGATTAGGGTAGAAATCAAATTTCCCTTGTATGCCATTTTCGGACTTGTAGAGAGTTGGGAAGAAGAGAATAAGGCAGCTTTCATGTAATAAGAATTGGTTTACCTTTAACCTGTGCTTAAGCTTGATATGGTTTGATTTTTCTTATTTGACCTAAACCCTTCTTGTATAATCTTCTCTTTCTTTCTTCTTTTGTGAGTAGCTTAGGGAAGAAGCTCTCTCTTCTCACTTTTTCTGAGTTCTGACCACAGCAGGCAAAAGTGTACGTTGAGTTGGTGAAAGCAAGTGAAGGAAAATTTGCTTGCTGAATATCAAATCGGGCTTGAGTATACATTCAAGTTCAGCCCATTAGATATCTTGCTTTGATTTTCTTTGGGCTTCCATTTGCTTTATAGCCCGCCAGCCTTGTTTATTGATTTCATTTAGTTTGGGCTGCTAGCTTTTATATTGGGCTGTTGCAATGTTGAGTTTTGGCCTGCAACATATAATAAATAATTAGCAACATACAATTATAAACAATCAATATTTAATTATTTATTTTACCCAATTAAATAATGTTTGTCATCACTAATTAATTTAGTTAATTTCTTAACTCAACAATCTCCCCCTTGATGACAAACATATTTAAGCAATAATCAAAAGGAAATGAATTTTAGTAAGGTTTAGGAACTCCCTTTGATTTTTGTTCTTTGCTTTTATGTTGCTCCCCCTTTGCTTTTCAAGATTAGCTCCCCCTAGATTTATGCTCTTCTCTTCTTTCCTGTTTACATATGCTTATTTGGAACCAAACAAATACTATGTACTAACCAAAGATGCAACAAACATTAATATTTTTAAGTTTTAGCCAAAACAGAGCATTAACTTATCAGGGTCAAAGCAACAACGTATCATAAAGCAAAGTTTTCATCCTCATGCCAAGATAATCACAACAGTTCTCAACATTTGCAAACATTTACAAATCAAGATTATTAAAATCTGCAGCAGTCAAACAAAAAACAAAAAAACAGTGACCAAAATCAACTTTAGTCAATTTGACATTCAGCATTCCATCTATTGATTCACAATTAAGATTAAAAAAAATCACCATTCAGCACATTTAGTAATTCAGAGATCAGAGAGGCTATTACTCCCCCTTTTGTCATCAAGGGTGGATAATAAACAAGATCAATAAAAACATAACCTTAAAACCTGCAAGAAGGTATTAGAACACAGTGCAAAATATCTAAGAAGTTTAAAAGTAATTTGCAGCAGTTGTTAAGGTATTACAGTCATCCAAAAATAAGAAACATAAGTCCTAAGGTAGCAAAATGAACAGAATTCATGAGACAAAAACAGCAATTAGCAGCAGCTTCATGTAGCATCCTAGGCATCCGAAGCATTTCCCTCCGAATCAACTTCTTCATCAACATCAGTGGCAGGGTCTTCATCCTTTTGAAGGTTATCAATGAAAGTCATGAACATAGCCACTCTATCTCTTGACTTACGGAGGAAATTCTCGTGCTTGCTTGCTAGCTTCCTTTGCTCTTTGCTCATAGCAATCAAGTGATTTGATTGGGAGACTGACGATCGATTTTTCTATTGGTAAAGAAATATAAAAATATGATCGCGTTGTAAGTATAGTTTCTAAACCAATAGAAAACTCTTTCGTACAAACGTTTTGGTTGTCACAAGTAACAAACCCCTTTAAAATTGATAACCGAAGTATTTAAACCTCGGGTCGTCTTCTCAAGGAACTACAGGGAGGTATGTTCTTATTAATGGTTATGAGTTTTGTAAATTGGGGGTTTTTGAAAGTAAGAGACAAGTAATTTAAATGACAAATAAAATAAATAAATGATTGTAAAATAAACTCTTGGCAATGTATGAAAATTCGGAAGTCCTATCCTAGTTACTCCTATGAGAATGGAAGTTAATCCCACTTAGTTAACCCTTATGAAAGCAAGGGAAAGTCAAGTGAACTAATTAGTTAGATTCCCAAGTCCTAGCCAACTCCTAAGGAAAGACTAGAGTTAGTGGAATACCAGTCAATTTAGCCGACATAACAACCAATCACGGATAGTTGATAACTCAAGAGCTTCCAGTTAATCAATTAAAGCCAAGAATATAAAAAGCTAAATAAGAATCATAAACTGAAATACCTCAAATTATATTAAATAGAATATTCAAATCTAACATGGAAAGATTCATAAATTAAATTGGAAAAATAAATAAAAGGAACATTGAACCTGTGATGAAGAAGAAATAATCCTAAATCCTAAAACTAAATTCTAAGAGAGAGGAGAGAACCTCTCTCTCTCTAAAAACTATATCTAAAACTAAAAATTATGAATTATGAGCTGATGATTATGAATGGATGCATTCTCCCACTTTATAGCCTCTAATTTGTATTTTCTGGCCCGAGAACTGGGTCAGAAACAACCCAGAATTTGCTGGTTTCGAATTCAAATACGCTGGTTTTTTGCCACTGCGATGCGTCCGCGTAGATCACGCGTTCGCGTCACTTATAGTCAGGAAAACTATGACAAATTATATATCCAATCGAAGCCCCAGATGTTAGCTTTCCAACACAACTAGAACCGCATCATTTGGACCTTTGTAACTAAAGTTATAGCCGTTTGAGTGCAAAGAGGTCAGGCTGACAGCTTTGCAGTTCCTTCAACTTCTTGTATTCCTTCCACTTTTGCATGCTTCCTTTCCATTCTCCAAGTCATTCTTGCCCTGTAATCTCTGAAATCACTTAACGCACATATCAAGGCATCTAATGGTAATAAGAGAGGATTAATATTAGCAAATTAAGACCAAAGAAGCATGTTTTCAATCATAGCACAAAATCAGGAAGGAAAATATAAAACCATGCAATTTATATGAATAAGTGAGTAAAGAGTTGATAAAAACCACTCAAATTAGCACAAGATAAACCATAAAATAGTGGTTTATTAGAGACAAACTCCTGAACAACATCCTTGACAACATTCAACAGGGCAAATTTCTGGCCAGTAGAGATGGAAGTGCCCTCGATGGAAGGAGGAGGAGATTCCTCAGGGATAAAGTCATCATCATCATCATCCAATACCACTCTTTCTGAACGAGTGGGTCCCTTTTACTATTTCACTGAACTACCCCCTTTTAGATATGAATGTATGTTTTCATAATCTTCATTTGACAGGTCAACATCAAAATACTCAAATATGCAAGTTAGAAACATGCCATAAGCTAGTGCTTTATCTTTCTCACTTCTAACAGAATCAAACATGTATCTAGCCATCAAATAGGCAAAAGAAATTTCTGTTTTCGTGATTAGGGCATACAAAACAAGTGTGTCTGTGTAAGAAACCCTTTGATATGAACCACTTTGAGGAAGTAAAATGTGGTTGACAATTCAGTGCAACTGAGCACGTTCATATCCTAGGGCTTTGTGAGTGGGTGTGATGCTATCAATTAAGGAAACATGTTCACAAATGTGAGCCAAAGCATCATGGTAAGAGATACTAACTCCTTCATCCTACTTTACAGACGTATAAGCACACGGCCCAACATCAGTGTACTTTAAAGAATCACTGATTGTTTCATTATTTAAAATAATGTCTCTGTCCTTAACATAAGAATGCACACTTCCTTCATGGTAAGTCATATTTGCAAAAAACTCTTTGACCAGCAGAGGATACACAAGTTTTTTATTTTAAAAAGGTAATTTTAGTCTAAAAATTCCAGATTTTCAACAAAAGGGAAACCTTTCTTTTTCAAAGCAGGTAAATCAGCAAGAAAAGAGGGACACATAGTACGGTACTGAATAACTCTTTGTGAACGCAATGAAACAGACCTTGGCTTAGATTTTGTTGTCTCAGGAATAGATTCTTCAGCAGCAGGGCGCTTGCCCTTGGATGAGCTTGGTTTCGAGGAGCTTGGTTTGGAAGGCATTGCCTTTGGTGGTGGTGTTGGCTTGGCAGAGGTAGGATACCTTGGTGTGGTCTTGGTCCGCACCATGGGATCAGTGCGAGGAGGAGATGTAGGAGGAGAAGGTGAGGGAGTGAAGGTCTGAACTCTTGAACGAGTAGAAGGCTTCGGTTTTGATGGGAGTTTGAGGATCTTTTCACGAGGAGGCCTTTGTGGAATGGTTTTCTTCCTCATGTGGGTGGTTTCTTCATTTTGAGGGAAGAGAAATAATAAAGGTGGTGAAGAAACTAAAAGGTTTGAGGAGAAGTTATGGAGGGAAGAGAGGGAGTGTTGGTAATCGTACCCAAAAAGATTTTCTAAAACCATGCAACTTCATCACCATCTGATTTGACTTGAAAATACATGACCTCATAAAAAGAAAGATTTTATTTGATTTTAAAATAAAAAAGAAAATTAATTTTAAATTTTAAAAATCCCCTTTTAAAAATTAAATCAACCTGAAAGCTTTTTTGGACAAGAAACCGAAACACACAAGCTAACAAAAAACAAATATTAAAAAATGTAACATTCATATTGGGCTCAGAGGTGGTTTGAATTAATGAAACACATAGGACCACCCATGATCTGATTTTTGAGGTTGGCCCATATCAACTTTCACTTGCAATAAGTCCAGAACACGCTGATTGAAGGGAAGGTTCTTCACATGCCCAGAATTGTCTCATACCTGTTTATGAGACAAAAACTCTAACAAACACATCAGCAATTTTTAAACAATAAATCATATCTTAGAATTCCTAGGCTAGTCCTAAGCATACAAAATCTGTCCTCAGCAAGTGGTTTTATGAAAATATCTACTAATTGTTCTTCCGATTTAACAAATTGAATGCTAATATCTCCTTTTTGGACATGTTCTCTTATTGAGTGAAATTTCACTTCAATATGTTTAGTCCTAGAGTGCAAAACCGGGTTTTTAGAAATATTAATGACACTCATATTATCACACAACAAGGGAATATTTTCAGCATTTAACTTGTAATCAGCAAGCTGGGTTTTTAACCACATCAGCTGAGAACAACATGAAAAAGCAACTATATACTCAGCCTCTGCAGTGGATAAAGCCACTGTTGGCTGCTTCTTACTAGACCAAACATTTAAGGACTTTTCAAGGAAGCAACATAAGCCTGAAGTGCTCCTTCTATCAACTCTATCACCGGCAAAATCTGCATCACAATAGCCAACTGCAGAAAAATTATCAATCTTAGGATACCAAAGACCAAAATTGGATGTGCCATGAACATATCTAATGATCCTCTTAACTGCAGAAAGATGTGACTCTTTTGGTTTGGATTGGAACCTTGAACACAATCCAACACTTTGCACAATATCGGGTCTAGAGGAAGTTAAGTACATAAGAGAACCAATCATTGCTCTATACCTAGTCTCATCCACATCTTTCTCAGTTTCTCCCTTGTCTAATTTTGAATTAGGGTGCATGGGAGTTCCCATAGGTTTGGCATTTTCCATACCAAATTTCTTAACTAATTCCTTGGCATACTTTTCTTGATGAATGAAAATACCTTTTTCAGTTTGTTTAATTTGTATCCCAAGGAAAAAATTAAGTTCACCCATCATGCTCATGTCAAATTCACTTGTCATGAGTTTGGCAAATTCAGAACAAAGGGAATCGTTTGCTGATCCAAAAATAATATCATCAACATATATTTGGACAAGAATAAAGGAATCATTAGAATTCTTGATAAATAGAGTTGTGTATGTGGTGCCTCTTTGAAAACTATTTTTCAAAAGAAAAGAGCTAAGTCTCTCATACCAAGCTCTAGGAGCTTGTCTTAAACCATAGAGAGCTTTAGATAATTTGAAAACATGGTTAGAATGCTCTTTATTTTCAAAGCCAGGTGGCTGCTCCACATACACTTCTCTATCTATCACACCATTCAAGAATACACATTTCACATCCATTTGATATAATTTAAAACCATAAAATGCAGCATAAGCTAAAAGAAGTCTTATGGCCTCCATTCGGGCAACAGGGGCAAAGGATTCATCAAAGTCTATTCCTTCTTCTTGGTCATATCCTTATGCCACTAGCCTTGCTTTATTTCTTGCAATGCTGCCATCTTCTCCTAACTTGTTCCAAAATATCCACTTGGTTCCGGTCACTTTCTTTCCACTTGGCCTTGGAACCAAAGTCCACACTTGGTTCTTCTCAAACTCAAGAAGCTCATCCTCCATAGCTTTAACCCAAGAAGGGTCACTAAGGGCTTTCTTGACATTTTGAGGCTCCATTTGTGAGAGAAGGGCAGTGTTTGTTCCTTCATTTGCCTTTCTAGTTGAAGATCGAGTTTTCACTCCATGAGAGACGTCCCCAATGACAAATTCCTCAGGATAATTCTTTAAGAACCTCCATTCACGAGGTCTGGTGAACTTGGAGGCAGATTCAGATACCAAGGGATTCTGGGTGTTGTTGGCTTTAGGGTTTTCTTCATATTCATGAGACAAAATGGAATTATCTCTTGAATTTTCAGCAACAGCAGTTTCTGGTTCAGCTTGAACAGAATTTCCATTTTCTTGATTTTGCACAGTTTTAGCGTCCTTTTGAGCTTGATTTCTTGCATCACAATATTCCAAAATATTTTGCACCAAGTTAGTATCACAAAATATAACATGTATGGACTCCTCAATAATCCTAGCATCTTGATGATAAACCCTATATGCTTTACTAGCTGTGAAATATCCTACAAACAAACACTCATACGCCTTTGGATCAAATTTACCCAAATTATCCTTGTTATTTAAAACAAAACATTTGCATCCAAAGATGTGCAAGTAATCTAAGTTTGGTGGGTAACCTTTCCAAAGTTCATAAGGTGTTTTCTTCAAAAATTTCCTTATGATTGTTCTATTCAAAATGTGGCAAGCTGTGTTAACCGCTTCAGCCCAAAGGAATTTTGGAACATTGCACAAAGCATAGCTCTTATCATTTCTTATATGCTTCTATTTCTTCTTTCCACAACACCATTTTGTTGTGGTGTTCTTGGACAAGAGAAGTTGTGAGATATTCCAAATTCCTCACAAAAGTATTCAAATAAATTATTTTCAAATTCAGTTCCATGATCACTTCTTATAGAAGATATCTTCAAATCCTTTTCATTTTGAATTTTCTTGCAAAAAGGTTCAAAGGCCGAAAAGGCTTCATTTTTGTGTGCAAGAAATAAAACCCAACCAAACCTAGTATAGTCATCCACAATTACTAAACCATAATGTTTACCACCAAGGCTTTGAGTTCTTGTTGGACCAAATAAATCAATGTGTAGCAACTCAAGTGGTCTTTTAGTAGAGACATCTTCCTTTGGTTTAAAAGAGCTTTTTGTCTGTTTTCCCATTTGGCAAGCATCACAAGTGATGTCTTTGTCAAACTTTATCAAAGGAAAACCTCTTACTAATTCTTTCTTTACAAGTTTGTTTATTTGAAACATACTTGCATGGCCCAATCTCTTGTGCCATAACTACTTTTCAGATTCTTTAGAATGAAAACAAACTACATTTTGATCCTTTAGTTCATCAAGAGTAAGTCCATAAACATTATTAAAACGCTTGACAACAAATAGTACTTCATTTGTTTTTTCATTTATAACACAATATTCAAGCCTGTTGAAAGTCACTAAATATCCTAAGTTACACAGCTGACTTATACTCAAAAGATTGTGCTTTAAACCACATACCAAAAATACATCATCAATGAAAGTAGATTGTTCATTACCTACTTTTTCAACAACAATTATTTTACCTTTACCATCATCTCCAAAGGTCACAAAACCTCCATCATACTTGCTTAGTTTGATGAAGTAAGTCGACCTTCCAGTCATGTGCCTTGAGCATCCACCATCTAAGTACCGCATATCCTTTTTGTTCTTGGATGCTAAGCAAATATGCATGATAAGCTTCAAATAACCTTAGGTAACCAAATTAATTTGGATCCTTTGAAGTTAATCCATCTTGGTTGTCCAAGTGCATTGAAATCACAAACAACATTGTAAATTTTGTTTCCTACAACTCTCTTTTCAATGAAACATTGTGCATATGAGTGACCAAATTTCTTGCAATTAACACAATGATTTTTTGATGTGTGTCACTGAAATTGAGGTGAGTTATTTTGCTTGAAATGATTAAAGGGTTGAAATTTTCTGGTTTTTGGAGGAGATACATTTCTTTTGACAAACTGATTTTTATTAAAATTATTCCTCTTTGCAAAAATATTTTCACTAGAATTTTTTTGAATATTTGGACTTTTTGAATATGAGGTTTTGTTGTAAAATAGTGGTTTCTTGAAAGCAACCTCATTTTTCAAAATGTATCCCAAACCTGGCTGACGTTAGGATTTTTGCCAGTAAAGAATTTTATAAAAACAGTCGCGTTGTAGATATAGTCTCTAAACCAATAGAAATCTCTTCGTACAAACGTTTTGGTTGTCACAAGTAACAAACCCCTTTTTAAATTGATAACCGAGTATTTAAACCTCGGGTCGTCTTCTCAAGGAATTGCAGGGAGGTGTTCTTATTATTGGTTATGAGTTTGTAAATTGGGGGGTTTTAATGTATAAGGTAAAAAGCGAGAATAGTAAATGGCAAGAAAGTAAATTGTATTAAATTAAATAGATAATAAAACTCTTGGCAAGGTATGAAAACTGAAAGTCCTATCCTGGTTATCCTTATCAATTGTAATGAGAATTGGATTTTTCTCTCACTTTGTTAACCTCTAACTATGAAGGTAAGTTAAGTGGATGAATTAATTCTGATTCCTCAAGTCCTAGTCTTTCCTTGAGAAAAGTTAGAGTTAGTGGAACTCGAATTAATTCTTGAAGAATTCCAATTTTCAATTAACAATGAGTTTGATAACTCAAGAGTCTCCAATGACTCAACCAAAGCCAAAAGGGAAAAATCCAAATTATTTATATAATAAATAAAAAAAAACAATCATAATTCTGAAATACCTCAATTAGCACTAATAAAGATATCAAATGTAACATGGAAGAGTTTATAAATTAAATTAGAAAAATAAAAAAAAAAGAACATTGAACCTGTGATGAAGAAGAAATAATCCTAAATCCTAAAACTAAATCCTACATCTAAATCCTAAAATTGTGAATTTTGAGAGCATGTTTATAAATGGATGTATTCCCCTACTTTATAGCCTCTAATATGTGTTTTCTGGGTCGAGAACTAGGTCAGAAACAACCCAGAATTCGCTGGTTGCAAATTCAAACATGCTGATTTTTTGTCACTGCGACGTGTCCATGTGGAGCACGCGTTCGCGTCACCTATCGTCAGGGAAACTATGGCATATTATATATCAAATCGAAGCCCCAGACGTTAGCTTTCCAACACAACTGGAACCGCGTCATTTGGACCTCTGTAGCTAAAGTTATAGTCGTTTGAGTGCGAAGAGGTCAGGCTGGACAGCTTAGCAATTTCTCCAACTTCTTGTATTCTTTCCACTTTTGCATGCTTTCTTTCCATCCTCTAAGTCATTCCTGCCCTGTAATCTCTGAAATCACTTAACACACATATCAAGGCATCTAATGGTAATGAGAGAGGATTAAACATAGGGAACTTAAGGCCAAAGAAGCATATTTTCAATCAAAGCACATAATCAGGAAGGAAAATGTAAAACATGCAAATTGTATGAATAAGTGGGTAAAGAGTTGATAAAATTCACTCAATTGAGCACAAGATAAACCATAAAATAGTGATTTATCAACCTCCCCACACTTAAACATTAGCATGTCCTCATGCTAAGCTCAAGAGAAACCATAAAGAATGAAGAGGAATGGTAGAATGTATGAAATGCAACCTATCTATATGAATGCAACTATATGTAAAATGTTTCTACCTACTTAGTTAAAAGTAAACAAATCCTTCAAGAAAAAATATGAACTGGATTTCACTAATTCAAATCATGAAAATGAAGTACAAATAGACTTGCAAGAAGAAAATAGCTCATGAAAGCAGGGAACAAGGAATTGAGCATCGAACCCTCACTAGTAGTGTATACACTCTAATCACTCATGTGTTTAAGGTTCGATTCTCTCAATTCTCTACTAACCTTGCTTTTTAAGGCTTACTTTTCATCTAACAATCAACAAAAATTTAATGCACAAATACACAAATCAAGAGGTATTTTAAGGGTTGTAATGGGGTTAGGGTCAAGGTAGGATTGTATTTGGTCAAGTGGACTAAAATCTGAATCCTTAATTAACTTAAACTTTCCACCTAACTTTAGACAATCCATGTAATCATAATACCACATCTAACTATCCATTAACCATGTTTTCCACATATTCATGCATTCTAATTTCAAGTACAGTACATATGCATTGCTTTCACCACTTACTTTGGGGCATTTTTGTCCCCTTTTATTTATTTGCTCTTTTTCTCTTCTTTTTCTCTTTTTCTTATTTTTTTATATTATTTTTTTTCAATGCATATGATTAAATTATTGAATGCATAAACATGTCCTAAACATTTCTTTCACATTTTCATAAAGATATATAACATACTCAATTCTCAAACCAAACATTTTTAAATTCAACTTTTCCCATACTTAATTCATGAGCACTCTCATTAGTCTAAGCTAACCAAGGATTCAAATTAAGGACATTATTGTTTTCCGCTTAGAGTTAATGATGTGCTAAAGTAAAGAACAAAGGGGTATAATAGGCTCAACATTGGTTTGCAAAGAATAATGAAAGGGTAAGGCCATATGGGTATGTAAGCTCAGTGAAACAAAGGTCTCAATCATGTAAGTGTATGCATACATCAAATAATGGAAATATAGAATTAAGCAAGACAAAGATCACAATTTTAGAGAGAAAAATACACACCAAAAATAAAATATTGGTTGATAAAATGCAACCAATTTAAATAAGCTCAAAATCTCACTGGTTTTGTGTGTTCGAGCTCTAAACCATGTTCCAGTATAAAATTTTTTGAAACAAGTGTAATATTAAATTTTATTCAAATTAGTGAAATACTTTAAAAGGTTTCTTGAAAAAGAAAATATTACTTCAACCAAGTGGTAAAATATGCAAAAAATCAAACAAATATGCAAATGCTACAACTAACAAGGAAAATAAACCATTGGTGTTGAGATGGAAAAGTAACTAACCCATGGAGATCGGTATCGACCTCCCCACACTTAAAGATTGCATCGTCCTCAGTGCATGCTAAGATGTGCAAGTGGAGGGGTTGTTCCAACTGATGCTTTTCTCTGAAGATTTTGCAGATGGACTTGTCTGTCTCCCCATGTAAACGTCTTCCGGTTCCCTTTCGGGTGGCAATCCTGAAAGAAAAAGGGAAGAAAAGTAACCCAGAAATAAAGATAAGAAAATAAATGAAGTATGGGTGGGTTAATGCCAATTGATAAGGGTCTCATTTACATGGAAGCTTCAACATGTACATGAGAAAATAATAGAAGCACATGGCATACTAGTGGTGCAAAATTTGCAACAAAGGAGAGGAAAATGTGGGTAATGCAAGATAGTATAAGTTCATAATAATGCAAGAGAAGTACAAGTATCATAAAAGATTAGCATTGATTTAAATAATGTTACCCAATCAGAATAAAACAAGTCATAAGCACTAAGATAATACTAGAAAAGATATAACAGTTGAATAAGAACATTTGAACACCAATGGTAAAATAATAAATTTAGAAAAGAAAATAAAAAATATACAAAATTAAAATGCAATGAATGAAAGTATGAAAATAAATAAAATAAAATAAAAGATAAGAAGAATGAGAAGGGAAAGAAATAAAGTAAGAAAGAAAGAAGAAAAGATAGAAGAAATTAGGATTGGGGAAGAAAAGATAAGATAATTGGCTGATCTGGATAAGCTGTGCGGCGCAGGCGATGCAGACGCGTGGGTAACGCGGTCGCGTGGTGCGCGATAAGGTCAGGTGACGCGGACGCGTGGGTCACGCGATCACGTGACCTGATTTGTGCGATTGGCGCGAGTGCAGCCTCGCATTCGCACAACTCTCTGTTCGAAATGCATTTTTGCCAAAAATCTGGGTGATGCGGTCGCGTGGATGGCCTTTTGTTGAAAACGACGTGGACGCGTGGGGCACGCGTTTGCGTGGTAGGGCTGGTGCCTCTAGCACAAGTCCAGCCCAATTCCAGCTCAACTTTCGGCCATACACCCTTGTTACGTCGATTTACAGGGCCACGCAGTCGCGTGGGTGACGCGGACGCGTGGGGAAGCTATTTGTAAATGACGCGGCCGCGTCGGCGACGCAGTCGCGTGGGCATATTTGTGCCTAAGGCACGCCTCCAGCCACGCTCTCGCGTGACTCTCTATTCGATTTTTTTCTTCCCAATGCACTGGCGACGCAGACGCGTCGCGTGCGTACTTCTTTTTTTTTTTAATAATGCAGTATGCAGAATGCAATGCTAATATGAATGTCATTCATGATTCCAAGTCCAATGAAATAAAATAAAACTTAAAAACAAACAAAACAGACTAGAATTAAAACTAAAAAAGGAACGATCATACCATGGTGGGTTGTCTCCCACCTAGCACTTTTAGTTAAAGTCCTTAAGTTGGACATTTGGTGAGCTCCCTGTTATGGTGGCTTGTGCTTGAACTCATCCAGGAATCTCCACCAATGTTTGTATCTCCAGTAACCTCCGGGGTCCCAAACTAGGCATGTAAAGCTCTTAAGAAGCTTCAAACAGATTCTTAGGCTCCCGGGGTGACAAATGTCAGAGCAGGATCCCAAATCTTGCTTTTACACCAATCCTTATCGGGATCTGTATTTTTCCAACTGGGTGATAAGTAATTTGAATTCTCACTGCAGCTACCAAACAGCTTCCTAGACCCATTCAGTTGAGCTTTACACCAACCTTTGCGTTTAAACTTAAAGCTTCCAACCGTGATGAACCTTGCAGGACGATTCTTACCACTGGCCATCTTCCTCTTACTCTTAATGTTACAAAGAGTTCTAAGTTGACCATCCGTCTCCAGTAGCCCATATTCAAGTGGAATTAGAAAGCTAAGGGATATGAATTTTACCCACTTGAATGTTGTGAAGGATGATGGGATGATGGCAACTTAGGGGGAGGGGTCTCCAATAACTTTGGCAAGGTGATTTCAAGCTCCACTCCCTTGTGCTCTTTGACAACTTCCACCTCTTTGCAAACTTCTTTGATTTCAACCTCTTCCTCTTGGTAGCCTTTTTCCAATTCAATCTCTTCTTCATTGCTTACCAAGGGCATGGGAGGCTGTGCTTCTTCTTCTTGAATCTCCATCTCTTGATCAACCTCTTCCAAGTCTTCAACCAGGGTATGCCTTGGAGGTTGTACACCCTCCTCAACATCAAATGCAACCGTCTTGGAAGGAGGCTCTATGACTGGACTTTCCAATGGAGGTACAGTATCTCTTAAGTCTGCAACCACTTCTTCCTTTTAATAATTTCTGCTTTGTTCAGTTGTTTAAGTATAAAATCATACTCATCCTTGATGATTTTCTTTCCATGACAACTCCTTTCAACTACTCTTTCATCTTCAAGGGTCTCTCCTACCTTTACCCGTAGGGCCTCCTCTAGCTCCTTATGAACTATGGATTCGCGAAGATGATCCCTTCTCTCTTGTTCCATGTCAATAGCATCATTGGAATCATGTTGCTCTTGGATTAATGGATGTGGGTGCTCTTCCATGGATGGTGGTGATGGGATGGAGAGATCATTCTGTGGTTGAAAAGGAAGTGCACTAGAGCTTGAGGGTTAAATTTTGGAGGTAGAGGGTTGGTTCATGCGGGATATAAGATTTTGGAGTGTAGAGGTGAGACCAATGATGTTAGAGATGAGTGTATTGTTATCCAATGGAGGTTGGGGTGGATCTATGTATGGCTCATTCGGTTCATAGGGTGGTTGGTATGGTGGATGTGGGTTAGGGTCATATGGAGGTAAATAGTGTAAAGGGGCTTGTGAGTTTGGTGGTTCAAAGGTATGTTGGGGAGGTGGTTCATAAGCACAGGGTGGGGCTTGTTGGTAATTACAAGGGGGTCCACCATATCTATCAGCTTGGTATGCATTGTAGAGTAGTCCTTGCCCATGATATCTTGGAGGGTGTTGTTGCCTAAAGGGTTGATCAGATTCTCTTGGCTCCATCCATCTTTGATTGCTTAGACCTTGATGCATATTCCTGTTATAGCTTCCACTCCTTTCAACAGATTTAGAACCAAACTCAAAGCGAGAGGGGTGAGAATTCATGGTAGCTAATAAAAATTAAAAACGAAAATAAAAATAAATTTAAAATTAAAAGGTTATTGAAATTAAAATTTTTGAATTTGAAAATTTAAATTTTGAATTTTGAGTTTTTAAATTTTGAAATTTGAATTTAGAAAATTAAAATTTTGAAATTTAAAATTTGAATTTTAAAATTTTGAATTTTGATTTTTGAATTTTAAAATTTTGAAATTAAAATTTTGAATTTTGAATTTTAAATTTTGGAAATTAAATATTGAAATTTGAAATTTGATTTTTGAAATAAGATAAGATAAGATTTTGAAAAAGATATGATTTTTGAAAAATATTTGAATTTTGAAATTTAAAACTAAGATAAGATAAGATAAAAATTTTAAAATCAATTTTTTTTAATGGAAAATTCGAAAATTCAATAAAAATAAAGAGAAAAGATATTTTTGAATTAAATGAGGAAAGAGAAAAACAATAAAATGACACCAAACTTAAAATTTTTAGATCAAAACGAAGAAAACAACTAAGAACAACTTGAAGGTCAAGATGAACACGAAGAACAACTTGAAAATCAAGATAAACACCAAGAAAAAATTTTTGAAAAATTTTTAATAACTAAATAAAAACCAATTACCTCTTAATTTACGAAAAAGCAAAAATAAAAATAAAAATAAAAACAAAAAACAAGCAAAAAGCAAATATTTACAATAACCAATAATAAGGCACACGTTTGCAATTCCCCGGCAACAGCGCCATTTTGACGTTAGGATTTTTGCCAGTAAAGAATTTTATAAAAACAGTCGCGTTGTAGATATAGTCTCGAAACCAACAGAAATCCCTTCATACAAACGTTTTGGTTGTCACAAGTAACAAACCCCTTTTTAAATTTATAACCGAGTATTTAAACCTCGGGTCGTCTTCTCAAGGAATTGCAGGGAGGTGTTCTTATTATTGGTTATGAGTTTGTAAATTGGGGGGTTTTTAATGTATAAGGTAAAAAGCGAGAATAGTAAATGGCAAGAAAGTAAATTGTATTAAATTAAATAGATAATAAAACTCTTGGCAAGGTATGAAAACTGAAAGTCCTATCCTGGTTATCCTTATCAATTGTAATGAGAATTGGATTTTTCTCCCACTTTGTTAACCTCTAACTATGAAGGTAAGTTAAGTGGATGCATTAATTCTGATTCCTCAAGTCCTAGTCTTTCCTTGAGAAAAGTTAGAGTTAGTGGAACTCGAATTAATTCTTGAAGAATTCCAATTTTCAATTAACAATGAGTTTGATAACTCAAGAGTCTCCAATGACTCAACCAAACCAAAAGGGAAAAATCCAAATTATTTATATAATAAATAAAAGAAAAGAATCATAATTCTGAAATACCTCAATTAGCACTAATAAAGATATCAAATATAACATGGAAGAGTTCATAAATTAAATTAGGAAAATAAATAAAAGAACATTGAACCTGTGATGAAGAAGAAATAATCCTAAATCCTAAAACTAAATCCTAAGAGAGAGGAGAGAACCTCTCTCTCTCTAAAAACTACATCTAAATCCTAAAATTGTAAATTTTGAGAGCATGTTTATGAATGGATGCATTTCCCTACTTTATAGCCTCTAATCTGTATTTTCTGGGCCGAGAACTGGGTCAGAAACAGCCCAGAATTCGCTGGTTGCGAATTCAAACACGCTGATTTTTTGTCACTGTGACGCGTCCGCGTGGAGCACGCGTTCACGTCACCTATCGTCAAGGCAACTATGAAATATTATATATCAAATCGAAGCCCCGGACGTTAGCTTTCCAAATCAACTAGAACCGCGTCATTTGGACCTCTGTAGCTAAAGTTATAGCCGTTTGAGTGCGAAGAGGTCAGGTTGGACAGCTTAGCAATTTCTCCAACTTCTTGTATTCCTTCCACTTTTGCATGCTTCCTTTCTATCCTCTAAGTCATTCCTGCCCTGTAATCTCTGAAATCACTTAACACACATATCAAGGCATCTAATGGTAATGAGAGAGGATTAAACATAGGGAACTTAAGGCCAAAGAAGCATGTTTTCAATCAAAGCACATAATCAGGAAGGAAAATGTAAAACATGCAAATTGTATGAATAAGTGGGTAAAGAGTTGATAAAATCCACTCAATTGAGCACAAGATAAACCATAAAATAGTGGTTTATCACTGGCCTGTGTGAACTTAGTTCGGTTCTTGGTGAAGGCTCAGTTTCATTTGTGTATATCTCATCAAATTTTTCTTCAAATGTTGAAACATATCCAATACCAGATTTGTTTGGTATGGATTTGGTATTTGATGAAGAAGCCACAAACTTTATAGAGGAAACATTGGAAACTGCATCTTCCTTGGCTATGTAACCTAAACCAGATTTTTCAAATAATGGTCTTTGGCTTGCAAGCAATTTGTCTAAGTTACTGAAACTTTGAGCAAATTTTGCTAAGTCACCATTCAGTCTTTTAATTATGTCATTTAATCTTTTATTTTCAGAAATTAACTCATGAGAAGGATCCACAATGTGCTTTCCTTTTAACTTTTCACGTTCAGATTTTAGAAATCTATTTTCTTCAATAATGTCCAAAGCACATTCTGTTTCCTTCACTTTTTCTTTTAAAAAATCATTTTCATCTCTTAACACATCTCTTTCAGATTTGCACTCATTGTATTTGTCAAGCAGTTTTGAGGTGTTCAAGGTGAGATCATCAATGATAGCATGTAAATCTTCCATAGACAAATCAAAGTAATTTACCTCATAAAAATTATTGTTTCCAGCCATGAAAAAATCTTTGTCTTCACCTTCAGATTCTTCTTCCTCATTGGAGTCATTCTCGAGATCCTCCCAAGCTGTCATGAGCACTCTCTTCCTTTCCTTCTTTCCCTTGTCCTTCTTTTTGAGCTTTGGACAGTTTAGCTTGAAGTGTTCAGCCTCCTTGCAATGATGACATGTCACCTTGCTCAAGTCCATCTTGTATTCCTTTGAGTTTGAACCCTTGTATTTGCCCTTGTTCTTCATTATCCTTCTGAATCTCCTAGCAAAAAACATAAGTTCATCATCTGAAATACCATCACTAGACTCACTCTCTTTTGGTTCTATTTTTGACTTAAGGGCTATTCCCTTTTTCTTTGAGTCTGGGTTTGTGTGTGTGGTTTCATAGGCAAGGAGTTTTCCTCTCAGCTCATCATAGGTTATAGAGCTTAGGTTGTTGCTCTCGGTTAGGACAATGGCAGTGGTTTTCCATTCTTTTGTGAGGCTTCTAAGGAGTTTTCTCATTAGAGTTTGTTCTAAGTAGTTTGTACCCATAACATCAAGGTTGTCGATTATGATTGAGAATCTCTCAAACGCTTCATCAATGCTTTCTCCATCCTTCATGTTAAACATCTCGTACTCTTTTCGCAGCTCAATCCTCGTTTCTTTGACTTGTTTAGTGCCTTCGTATGTCACCTGGAGTTTTTCCCAGATTTTTTTAGCTGTCTTGCCTCTAGACACCTTTCGGTACTCTTCAAAGCTGATAGCACAGTGAAGAAGGTTGATGTCTTTAGCATTCAGCTCCATCTTCTTCTTGTTGTCCTCATTCCATTCAGCTTCTTCTTTTGGAGTCACCACTCCATCAGCACTTATTTTTGTTGGAATCTTGGGACCGCTCATGACAATCTTCCATATGTTGTAGTCAATGGATTGGATGAAGATCCTCATCCTCTCTTTTCAGTAGGCATAGTTCTTCCCGTTGAAGAAAGGTGGCCAGTTGTTTGACTGGCCTTCAGTGAGGGTATAGGCAACTGTGGTTGTGCCCAAGTTGTTCGCCATTGGATATTTGCTCCAAGCGGTTAAGCTTGATTCTTGAGACCTTAGCTCCTGATACCAATTGAAGGTTGCAGTAGGCTTAGAGAAGGGGGTTGAATCTATGCCTTTCTTTTAAGTTACTGAAGTGACCCTTTAAAGCAAACTTTGTGATTCTGTTTGAACTCAGCAGCGGAAATTTATGAGACAATTTATTTTTGTCTCATGAATATCAGAAAACAGAACATAGCAGAGAAAAGAAAAGCTAACACCAGCATGTATCCTGGTTCGGTTGCCATGTGCTATGCAACCTAGGTCCAGTCTCCTCCACAACAATAGAGGAATTTCCACTACAGTTAAAAGTATTACATACACCAATTCTACAGGATTGACCCAATTCTTTCACACTCAAGTTCTAACCTAACTTGACATTGGCTATGCTAATACCTAACTCTTCACTCTTAGTACTAACCCAACTAAAGAAGGGATACCTCACAGGTACAAGATACAAGACATAGACATACCTAAAGAAATCTGAAAATAACTCTTGACTTTTCTCGCAAGTGTATCTCTCAGCCTTTTTCCACTCATGGCTTTTACTTGAGCTCTCTCAATATGCATTTTCTCACAAGAAATTACAGAAAGATAAATATTGAAAAGTACATTACAATCTGTAAAACATGAAAGAGATTGACTTCATCAACAGCCTCTTTGCTATGTGATAAACCAGATTTGCATGTCTCTGATTTAGTTCTTCATTTTTGGCAGAATGCTTCTTTGAAAGAGAGCACTGTCCAAGTAGAGGAACTTCTTCAGAGAACTTCTTCAGAGAACTTCTTCACAGAATAAACCTCGATACTCTGGATTATCTCTCCTTGGCTTCTGAATGAACAGCAAACCTCTTTTATCTCCTTGCATGTTGCTGTTGCTCTTCCTAGGCCAACTTCTTGAGTATTGTGCTTCACCAACCCACAACATCACTTTTTCTCATTAATCCTCAGAGTAAAAACTTTGCTTCTGACTTTCCTTGTTTGACCGAAAGTCTCAAGATAGCAAACACAAAAGGATCTTTCAATGGTAAACCAGATCTCAGCCATTGAGAAGTTCTTGGTCCCCAAGTATCACTTGTGACCGTAGATACACAGCAGATGATGGCAGAAATCAACTTTCCCTTGTATGCCATTTTCGGACTTACAGAGAGTTGGGAAGAAGAGAATAAGGCAGCTTTCATGTAATAAGAATTGGTTTACCTTTAACCTGTGCTTAAGCTTGATATGGTTTGATTTTTCTGATTTGACCTAAACCCTTCTTGTCGAATCTTCTCTTTCTTTCTTCTTCTGTGAGTAGTTTAGGGAAGAAGCTCTCTCTTCTCACTTTTTCTGAGTTCTGACCACAGCAGGCAAAAGTGTACGTTGAGTTAGTGAAAGCAAGTGAAGGGGAATTTGCTTGCTGAATATCAAATCGGGCTTGGGTATACATTCAAGTTCAGCCCGTTAGATATCTTGCTTTGATTTTCTTTGGGCTTCCATTTGCTTTATAGCCTGCCAGCCTTGTTTATTGATTTCATTCAGTTTGGGCTGCTAGCTTTTATATTGGGTTGTTGCAATGTTGAGTTTTGGCCTGCAACATATAATAAATAATTAGCAACATACAATTATAAACAATCAACATTTAGTTATTTATTTTGCCCAATTAAATAATATTTGTCATCACTGATTAATTTAGTTAATTTCTTAACTCAACAGAGTAGTTTTGAGTTTGCAGAATTTATCAGAAAAGAGTATAGTACTAAATTGGACCTCTACATTTGGACGTAATCCTGTTTTGGTCCTTAAGGTTTAAAGTGTCCTAGTTGAATCCAAAAAAGTTTCTTTAAGCTTTAATATAGTCCCACCATGAGGTCAAAGTTAAATAATTAACAGAATATCCTACATAACAGCAGTGCAAGAACAAGATCGATAATCTAGAGAACAAGTACAACTCTAGATACACAAAATCAACCGTGGATTTATCAATACATTTATTTAACTTCGACCTCACGGTAGGACTACATTGAAGTTAAATGAGATTTTTTTTAATTCAAATAGGACACTTTAAACCTTAAGGACCAAAACAAGATTACGTCCAAACTATGGGACCAATTTAGTACTTTACCCTATCAAAAAATAACACCGAAATTTCGGTGCATTCTGAATTTAAATAAGATGTACTTGGTCTGTGCTTATTTTGAATTGAGTTTGTTTGTGTGTCGTCATCATTAAGTAATTTCGGTGCAATCTGGATTTAAATAAGATGCACTTGGTCTGTGCTTGTTTTGAACTGAATTTGTTTATGTATCGTCATCGTTAAGTAACTTCGCTAGATTTAAATAAGGTGCACTTGATCTCATTGACTTGAATTTGGTGTAATTAGTTTATGTAAGATAATTATAGTACTTCTGGTGTCATATAAGTCATATTGATGATTTTTCTGGCTTTAAAAATTTACATGCATATATTTTTGTGGATGATTGAATTTAGTTTGTGTGTTTGTTTTCAACTTAGTTTGCTTGTGTGTCATCATGATTAAGTAATTTCAGTACATTCTAGATTTAAATAAGGTGCACTATTGTCTGTGCTTCTTTTAAGCTGAGTTTATTTCTATGTCGTCATCGTTAAGTAATTTTGGTGCATTTTGAATTAGAACTATTATACGTATAAAAAGAAGAGGACGATGATGGCAATAACAATAACGACGACGACGACGATGATGATGATGATGATGATGATGATGATGATGATGATGATGACGACGATGATGATGTAGGAGGAGGAGGAGGAGGAAGAAGAAGAAGAACGCAAAGAAAAAGAAGAAACACAAAAAAAAAAAGAAGAAAAAGCAAGTGATGTGAAAAATGATTATAACAACTTAGTTAAAATTAATTAAATATTTTATTTAATTATAAAATTTTTGTTATTTTTAAAAAAGGGAAATATATATGTTTGATAAATTAAATTATAAATAAATTAAGTGTAATATATGATCTTCTTGCAACATATTAAAAGTAGGTTTGGTAAATTATTTATTTTTTTAGAGTGGCTTGTTATAGTTGGCTTTTGAAAAATATAGATTTTTAAAATTAAAGTTGTAATACCTGTATGAATTTTTTTATAAATAAATATAAAATAAATATAATATTTACATATATAAATACGGTCTAGAATATTTATGTTTTTTTATTATTTATCTCATTGTTATAAAAAAATGAGATAGTTATAAAGTATCTCATTTGTTCAGAAAATAAGCATGTAAATTTTCTTAAACATATCACATTGGCCGTGCATACAAAATATCCACTTATAACTATCTTATTTTTTTCCACAAAATAAAATCATTTTATAATATAGTTCGGATCGATTTAAAAAGTAAAAAATTAGTATAATTTGTTGTAGTATTAAAATTTTAAAATTTTTTAATTTAAATCATAGATCATTTAAATATTACATTTTAAAAATTATTTAATTCAAAAAATTTTGAATTTTAACTTTTTTTCAAAAATTAATTTAAAAAAACGTAAATTCATTTAATAATAATTAATAAGATTTAAAATTTAGATTGAATTCATACCATCAAACCACCATAATTAATAAAATTTAAAATAAAATAATTATTACTACCACAACCGTGATCTCTTAAAATTTTCAAAAATTTTAAAAGTTTAAACTTTAAATTTAAATTAATAATTTTAAAATCTAATAATAGAAAGACATTGTCTTCCATGATATTGCTCCTAAATGTTTCTTGCTTTACTTAGAACAAATTCAATAAGATTATTTTTAATTTATGATTTTGACCTCTACAATAACTAAATTTATTTAAAAATAAAATTTATATTAGATACTGTAACACCCTAACTTCTAGTACTTCATGACTGTACTAAAAGTTCGAGCACTACTTACCTCTATTTCTTTAATTTCCTACTATATTTATTTAATATTGAGCCTCTACATGTTAATTTGTCGATATTTTTAAAAAAAAAAACGAAATTCCTTTTATTTTGATATATACCTTAAGCTCAACTATGTCTGATAAACATATACTCACATAATTACTATTAATACATAATAACTATTCATGCAAGACTCAAATATAAACCTACCCCTATGTAAAAATACAACACTTTAAAATACTAAGGGCGAGGAAAAATAAAATCTAAGAATAAACCAAACACGGAAAATGCAAATACATATGTACGCAAAACTTGGTAGTTCAGTCGCGGCTCCGCGTCAAGAGTTCCTGAACCTATTGCTGAAACAAAAGAACTGTAGGGGGTGAGAACGTCGTCCTCGCATATTTTCAGTAAGGATAACGAATGTCGTAAAAATATACAGAATAATATACAAATAGTTAACTCATAACCCAAAAACAGTTTTCTTTATTGAACCCTTGAAATCCTTCCTAAGTCTTACCTAAAGTCGGGTAAACCTCTTTACTTAAACCACATTACTTAACAAAATCTCTGTTACAATAACAATTCCTCATCCCTAAACAATATTCCTCAATTGCCGCAATATCTAAATAAGCTAGCATCGCAAATAATATACCTAAACCCAATCCACAAACATCAGCCCCCACCACATTATTAAGTCCACAGCACAAGTAGAATGTCTATACAGGTATACAAGCAAGTCACCAAGAAAACAGCACAATCACAAGTAAACAAGATAAGCAACCACAATCAAATGCAAATGCGCAAACAATATGATGCATGTCTATCCTAAGCAGGCCATGAGCTCACGCGTCGGTTGTCTACCCGCAACCCGACGTTACTCGGGGAGAACCCCAAATATGGTTCATTTACCGTGTCAGTCAGGCACAATTATTATCATGGGCGAACCCATGTCAGTCAGGATATCTTGGCATCACGGTAAGAACAGGCTATCAATTAGACGAACCTTCCCGCATTAGCAACCTTAGGCTATCAGTTAGGCGGGCACTTTCGCATTAGTGATAAACCCCAATTTTGTGGTTTATCTTGTGCTTATTTTGGGGGATTTTATCACCTTTTCTCACATTTATTCAATGAAATAGCATGGTTTTGTAATTCTCCCTTAACTTGTGTTTAAGTGTAAAAATATGCTTTTTAAGCCCTTAAATTGGTGATTTTAATTCACTTTAATTCCATTCGATGCCTTGATGTGTTTGTTGAGTGATTTTAGGTTCATAAGGCAAGTATTGGATGGAAGAAATGAAGAGGAAAGCATGCAAAGTGGAGAACTCACGAAGAAATGAGCATTTGAAGAATTGAGGGCCACGCGCACGCGCCATGCACGCGTACGCGTGCATTGAAGATTTACAAGCCATGCGCACGCGTCACCCATGCGTACGCGTGAGTAGGAGTTTTGGCCAGAGACGCACACACGTCACGCACGGGTACGCGTGACGCTTGACACATGACCCACTTAAAATGAAATCGCTGGGGGCGATTTCTGAGCTGCCCAGGCCCAAATCCAACTCGTTTCTGAGGGTATTTGATGCAGAATTGAAGATTGAGCAAAGGGGGAGCACTTAGTTAGTCATGATATGCCTTTAGTTAGTTTTCTAGAGAGAGAAGCTCCCTCTTCTCTCTAGAATTAGGTTAGGATTAGGTTAATTTCTCTTAGATCTAGATTTGATTACTTGATTTCATCTTGTTTCCTCTACAATTACTTGTTCTAATACTTCAATTCTTCTTGGTTCTTTTGTTAATTTTACTTTTATGCTTCTTTCATATTTATGAATGCTCATGTTGGATTTGGTTTACATTTAACGAAATTTGATGTTTGATGTTCTTTTATTGTTAATTTGAATTGTGAATTTTACTTTCTTTGCAATTGGTAGTTGGTAGATTTATATTTCTTGCACTTTTACTATGTTTTCCTTTTATGCCTTCCAAGTGTTTGACAAAATGTTTGGTTGGATGTTAGATTAGATTTTGAGCATTCTTGGCTTTGGAAAGAGTAATTAGGCAATCTTGAGTCATGAAAACCCAACCTATGTTGGTGATCTAGAGTTGTTAGTTAATATGACTCCCATTGACTCTAATCTCTTGCTAATTTAATGTGAGTTGATTAGGATGTTTGAATTGAGATTAGCTAGTCTTGTTAGACTTTCTTCGAGTGTGAAGATAATATGTTACCTTCTTCCATCGTCAGGGATGACGTAATGAGATAAATTCTTGTTAATTATTGTTATTAGTGACTAGGATGGAAAGCCTATGATCTCAATCCTTGTCATGAATGTCTCTCTTTATTAATTGCTTTCTTTAATTGCTCTCTTTACTTTTCTTGTCATTTATTTTTCTTGCCATTTTTATCAATCAAACTCCTTGTTCTTCATAGCTAATAATTGACCACTTCATTGCAATTCCTTGTGAGACGACCCGAGATTTAAATACTTCAGTTAATTTTTATTGGGGTTTGTACTTGTGACAAAACCAAATTAAATTTGATGTGAGAGTTGTTTGTTGGTTTGAAGCTATGCTTACAACGAAGTAATTCTTTTTTATAAGAAAAAATCTAGACCGACAATAATCCTCGCTATCAATTTAGCAACCATAGGCTATCAATTAAGCGGACATTCCCGCATTAGCAACCTTAGACTATCAGTTAGGCGGGCACTTCCGCATTAACACTTGGCACAAAGTTTCATTTAACATACACTTTTCAAGCATCTATCATATTCATTCTTTCTCATTTCTTTCCTCTTAAGTATCTATTTCCTTCATTATTTCTCATTTTCTTTCTTTTTATTATTCCTCCACATCATCAACTACATATCCATACCTTCGCATCACCTACATTATTAAATGTCTCTCCGCATCACCGCTTAATTACATATACCTCCGCATCACCAAATAATTAATCACACCTCTGCATCACCATCTATCCACTCATCTATCATACCCTTAAATAAGTTTTTAGGTAATCAAACTTCATAATACTTAATAAAAACCCTTTCTTAGTAAACCGAACTCAATTATAACTTAAAACAAAAAATTTTTCTCAATAATTGACATATGATTCCAATTCTAGTAAAATCATTCATAAACTCTCAAAATTACTATTTCTAGTTAAAAAATCAATTTCCATTCACTTTCATGACCAAAAACTCAATCATAAACTCAACTAATTATTCACAGCTAAAAATTCAAACTCAATAACATTATGATTACTAACATATTTGCAATTATTTACTATACTTTGGGCATTCTTAAATTGAAAACTGTTAATTTTAAAATAAAATTCCCTACCTCTATATGAAATCAAAATCAACGAAAGTTTCGAAGAAATTTTCTGACCGAACTACTGAAGAGAAAAGCATAAAAAATTGTCTGTACCTTCTAGAACTCCAATTGGTCGAACTCAAGAGGAAGGGGAGTTACGTCACCGTCAATTTCTATCGAACAAAAGTAATGCCAACGTGTAGAGTAGAAAGATACGAACACTTTTACCGGATTAGATTTTTTATTGGAGTTACGGATCGCAAAAAATCGAAATCGAAAATTTTAGTGGGGTTATGGTTTCTTCATGCAACATTCGGTCTCTCCTTTTCTTATTTTCTTTCTTCTGAGTTCGGTGATGAAGAAAGGAACAAGGAAATTCTTCATTGAATAATAATCCTAATTAAGGTGCTATAGGTTTAATTTGATTCACATTTCCGTTCTTCTCTTTCTTTAATGGTTCGGCACAATGGAATGGAATTAAGAATAATAAGTTTAGCTAATGAGGTGGCTGATGGTGGTTTATAATTAGAAAAGGGAATTTGCTTAGTAATAAGATTAGGTGTCATGGTTTAATAAAATGAAAGAGAACACGTGTCATCGTTATACATATATACATATACATTAAGCCATGTTTCTTTTCCTTTTGTTATCAAATGATTTCGTTGGAAATAATAATAATAATAATAATAATAATAATAATAATAATAATAATAATAATAATTTCTATTATTTTTCTTAAAGTATTTTATTATAATAATAATTAATTTAAAATTTTAATAAATTTTAAATTTAAAATATTATAAAATTTAATTTAATTATTTTTAAAAAAATAATTCTCATCAAATAAAATTATTAACAAATATAATAAATCATAAATTATTCATTATTTAATTTTTAAAAATTTAAATTATTATAGATATAATATTTTAAATAAGACTAAAGAGAGATCATATTATTTTAAAAAAAATAATTAAATACTATCACTTGTATAACTCATCGAATAAAATGTTATTATAACATTATGACAAAAACTCAATCAAAATAAATAAGATGTATTCAGTTATACTTTTATATTTTATTATTTTATTTTTCATCATATTCTTATCAATCTGATAGAAAAATATATTCAAATTAAATCAATTTAATGTAAGTTCTTTGTCAATTATTAATAAAAATTTAATTTTTTTTAATTCAAATGCACAAAATTCTCGATCTTCACTAATTTTTTTATTGGAAATTTTCTAAATTTAATAAGCCAAAATATGTAATATCTCAACATGTAATGTGTTATTTTATTGTTGTTATGCTTAATTAAATAAAATTTAGATAATATCTTAAAGTTTAATTTAATAATTTTATTAATGTGTTATATTTTTAAATATGGTATGTAATTATTAATGGTGTAAGTCTATAATTTTTATTTTAATTAATTTTTCACAATTTAATTGAAATTATTTATCTACTTAATATACTAAAATTAGGTTTTCTTAAAATTAATGAAAATAAGGTGTCAATTTCTCATGAATTTATTTTTGATAAATTTAAATTAGTTTTGAAAAGTATCTCTCTTTAATTATTTTTGATAAATTTTTAAACATTTTTTTATTGTTTCTAAGTAGGAGAGAAAATAAATTAGACTAAGCCAGACTTTATTCTTAACAGGCTGGGCTGACTTGTCATGTAGTTACTTGACCTGCACTTGACCTACAATCTATTATAGACTCTTTATTTAAAATACTAAATCGGATCTATTATTCAATCTGGCCTGAATTAATTTCATTAGCAACAATTTAAAAACTAAACACTGATTATAT
Source organism: Arachis hypogaea (assembly GCF_003086295.3). Taxonomy (NCBI): domain Eukaryota; kingdom Viridiplantae; phylum Streptophyta; class Magnoliopsida; order Fabales; family Fabaceae; genus Arachis; species Arachis hypogaea. Next base: position 30,923,356 of record NC_092054.1, read on the forward strand.
TCCTGCCAATTACGCGTATATTATTTTAATTGCCACTGATTAATAAAAGCTACTATCAAGTCAAACTTTCCAATTATCCAAGGATCTGATGTCCATAATATACAAATTAATATTAATGAAATGGAAAAGTTAGATATTGCAATATTAAATGTATTGGTGAAATACATTTCATAAGTTTTAATTTATGACATTTTCAAAGAAAAACTATTTCTTTGAAAATAATTTTACATATTTATAGGTTTCTGGATACAGTACACTTAGAAAAATTGTAGGGCTGGGTTATTGAGACGAGTTCTTTCTTTTTTTTTTTTTTTTTGGTTCGGATTTGAGTTTATAATTTTAGTGCCATTATATTTTTAGGCTATTCTTAGGGCATATTTAGGGTATTCGCCATAAACTTCAGGGATCAGTTAGACAGCAACAACCTGATGCAGCAGGAGTATTAATACAGTGTCCCGTAAAATATTTCATGCGTCTACAGTATTGGTAGCAACCATCATCATTATTTGGACAATATGCTTTAGTTGCTTCTTCAAAGCACTGCATAGTCTGCTTCTTATACATTGTTCTTGCTGCCATTGTGCAAATTCTTGCTTCTGCAATATTCAGTACACATTATGGTTATTCGAATTTGTATGTGCAAAAATTCTAATATATATATATATAGGTTCGGGCTTCTTAGAGAGCCTTCTTGTAAGAAAATCCAATAAGAATTTATCGATTCACATATTTGTTGTATTCGTTCTGTTTCAAAATAACCGTAGCGTTAATTTTTTTTAATACATTAAAAAATTAATAAATTTAGACCTATTTTGTATTAAACACACTATTTTTTAATATATAAAGAAAAAAGGTCAAAGAGATCATTATTTTAAAATGGATGGAGAAATATTTTTGCTTACCTGAAGCCAAAAGCAGAGCTACAAGAAGGTTGCATAAGAAGATTTTTGTATAACCGTTGATAGCCATTATTGTAGAAAAGCTTGTTTTGTTTTCTTGAAAGATTAATAATCAACCTCATTGTATGTTGAGATTATTTATAGTATCATGGAAATCTAATTAAGGTTATTTTTTTCCTTTGAAATTATTTTATAACTTAGAATGTTTGTTTCTTAACTTGAAATTTGATTTCTAAATTTTTATTATTCTATAAAATTCAAATAAGAGCTAATGGGGTATTTGTACAATGTGTACAATGGGCTGCTTATTTAGCCCAATATGAGTAAAAATAAAAATTACCCGCGAAATAATAAATTTAAAAACTCTTATTCAATTATTTCACATCAAATTTCAAATTTCAAATTCTCCAATTTCAAATTTCAAATTTTTAAAAAATTCAGTTAGTTATTTAAAAAAAAAATAACCATCTGAAATTATCCAATACTCTCTTCTTTTTCAATCGGCGGCCACCCCACCTTCATCAATAATCATCCCATTTCACCGTCGCTACTTAGCTTGCCACACGCCACTCACCCTTAATAAAAATAACCATCCACTTAAGAATAAAAATAATCATCCGCATACCTAATGAATTGAACATCTAACATATTTTAATTATATATAACTAAACTCAATCCAATCAAAATAATCATCTACATAAAAATAAAATAACCATCCACATACCTAATAAAATGACCATCCTAAATTTACCATTAAAATAGAAGAAAAAAATGAATAAACAAAAGAAATTATTATTGTGGTGAAACATAATTTTGAAGGACTAGTCATGACAAAAGCGACAATGTTGTGAAGCATAGGGCTCAAATCATGAAAGAAGCCAACCATGCTTGGATCCGAAGAAGAAGAAGAAGAGCATGGTGGTATCATCGGTAAGAAGAGACTTGAAGAAATGGGAGAAAACGAAGCCGGTTCGGAAGAGAGGCACGAAAACAGCGGAAGCAACGTTAGACTGAGCGTCGGAGGACGAGGCGCATCCAGCTAACCGGCGGAGGTGAAGACAGTGTCAGTGAGAGGATGCGGCGGCCTCGGTATAGCCGGCGAGAAATTCAGTGATGCGAGATGAGAATCGGAGAAGATGACGGTGAGTTTTGGACGTGTATTAGAAATTACGGTAAAATTAAAAATAACCGTACATAGTGTGAATGAATTAAATACTAATTTTAATTTTTAATTTTAATTTATTTTTTTTAATTCATTGTACATAATTAATATTGACTCCAATACTTTCTCTTCAAATAAATATGTGTATTCTAATTCATCTTTTATGGGAAACTAATTAAGGGTGTGATTTATTAATGATTTTTTCCTTAAAAATTTGTGAATAACATTATCTTTTGAGTCAACAACATATCCTTGTTCTAAGTAATATTTTATTTTGGGTCAACAAAATATCCATATATGTTAATGCCGAAAGGAACTTTTTTTTTTGGGTAGAAATAATAATTAATTAGAAGGCACAAAAAAAGTTAAAATTATAATATAAAAATGAATTTGAACTTGTTTAAAGATTTAGACTATTTATTAATTAATTTTGATTAACTGTAAGTAGGGGGCTCTACTCCCTTTTACTCTACTATTATCCGTTTTTATTTTTATCCGCGGGTATCTGTTTCTCTCCTACTCGCTCCTATAAAAAATAAATAATATTTTAATTTTTACATATTTAAAATTAAGATAAACACTTAAAATTCATATCTAAATTAAAATATAAATATAAGATTCATATAATATCAAATAATTTAAAATTAAAAAAGTTAATATTTGATCACTACAAATTTAACATCATAACAAAAAAATTACATCATTAAATATGAAAGAGTCTTCAAATCTTCAATTTTCATTTTTGATCATTTTGTGTCTTCTCTAGCATTACTACCCAAGAAATCTATCTACTTCTATCTATCTATCTATCTACTTAATATACTAAAACTGGATTTTTTTCTAATTAATGAAAGTGAAATGTCAATTTCTCATGAATTCATTTTTCTTCTAAAATGAAAGTATTATTCTCTCTTCTAAATTTATTTTAGAAAAATATCTTTGTTATAATTATATTATAATTAGCATTTAATGAATAATGCATGATTATACTAATTTAAAAAAATATCTTTATTATAATTATATAAAATTAATATTTAATGCATTTTTTTGTGACTTTATTTAATGCATTATCAATTAATGAAAGTGAGGTGTTAATTTCTCATGAATTTATTTTTTTTTCCAAAATAAAAGCACTATTCTCTATTTTAAATTTATTTTAGAAAAATATCTTTATTATAATTATATTACAATATTACAATTAGCAAATGAATAATATATGATTATACTAATTTACAAAATATCTTTATTATAATTATATAAAATTAATATTTAATACATTATTTAACTAATTATTAATCGAGAATATTTTTAATCATTTTAGTTATATTGATACAATTTTAATTCTTATTCATTATGCAATAATTTTATTAGTGACAAGTTGTTACATTAATGGTCACTCATTTATAATAATAATAATAATAATAATAATAATAATAATAATAATAATAATAATAATAATAATAATAATAATAATAATAATTAAATGCTAAAATAATTTTCCAAATATTGTTTACCTAACTTCAATTAGTTAACAAAATTAATTTTAGTTGCTATATTTTATTTTCTACATAATTATGTTAATTATCAAGAATTTTTTTATAATTATACATCAAATTAGCATTTAATACATAATTATGTTAATTGTCAATAATTTTAATTTTGAATCATTGTAATATAATTTTAAATTAACCATAATTTCCGGCAAGTTAATATTAATATATACCTTAAAAAATTAAAACAAAAATCTATGATTCTAATCATAATAAAAATGTATATGATATGATAATGGCTTATTCAATCACGGAAAATATATGATGTATAATTTGAATTATATAGTATTTTTTTATGGTTCGTGAGCCTAGATATGAGAGTTAACTTATTTTTTTAATTTATTATTTTTCCTTAACTACCTCATAGAACAAGAATGTATTCTTCATTTTTCTTCGAAGTTGATCCTTTTAAAGTATAATTTATAATTTTTTATAGTATTTTTTATATACTCATTCTATTATATTATTCTTTTGATAATTTAATGATTGTTCTTACTCCAATTTATTATTTTCATCTGATGTTCCAATGCAATTGTGTTTTACCGCAATCGTTTACAATGCACCATATCCATCAAATGCCATCTTAAGTTGTATTTGACGCCGGGACGTCATTTGGCTCACCAATCTTGGCGAGGTTAACAACCCCACTATGGTAAAAATAGTCAAGAACCCATATTGGTTGGCTAAGTCAAGGATGTACCCCGTTACACTCAAAAGAGTCTAGAGGAGATAAGCACAAAGCTTATAATATAAAAAGTGTTTATTTCTCAAGTTGCATGATAAAAGAAATACATTGACTTATTTATAGTAGTAAAGGGAGGGGAAGCCTTTGAGTATTAGGCGATATGGGACTAATTCATATGCATATTATAATAACATAACTAAGCTTTACTACTTTAGCTAATATTTCTAATAATCTAATAGATGCTCATGCATCATTCTCCGTGGGTTGGAAGAGATTTGGTCTTATCTCCTATTGATTATGCATCTCTTCATAGTAGGGTGACAGATCAGCAACGTTAAAAGTGACAGGTACTCCATAGTTTCCTGGAAGCTCAATCTTGTAAGCATTATCATTAATGCGCTCCAAGACTCTGAATGGTCCATCCGCTCGAGGAGATAATTTTCCGCGAGACTTAGGAAATCGTTCCTTTCTCAGATGAATCCATACCAAATCTCCGACATTGAAAATATTTGGTCTCCTATGTTTGTTGGCTTGGGCCTCATACCGAGCAGTCTGACACAATATCTTATGTCGTACCTCCTTGTGGAGTTTCTTGATTTGTTTAGCACGTTCATCAGCATTTACACTATACTCTCGAGGAGTTGGTAACGGCAGAAGGTCTAAAGGACTCAGGGGTCGCTTGCCATATACCACCTCGAACGGACACCTCCCTGTTGTTTTACTAATGGAATTATTGTAGGAGAACTCGGCATGGGGCAACACAAGATCCCACTGGCGAGGGTGTTTTTCCACAAAAATTCGTAGCAAATTTCTAAGGCTTTTGTTGACCACTTCTGTTTGACCATCCGTTTGCGGATGACTCATGAACTTCACGTCTCGATCTGAAGTGATTGTTTGAGGGATACCATGCAAATGTACAACCTCTTTAAAGTACAAATCTGATATGTAGGAGGCATCATCTGTATTATGACAAGGTACAAAATGAGCTATCTTCGAGAATCGGTCAACAACCACCATAACAGAATTTTTTTGCCTCTGTATCCTAGGTAATCCCACGACGAAGTTCATGCTAACATCTTCCCATGGGGCCTTCGGAACAGGCAACGGCTTGTACAAACCAGTGTTTTAATTTTCACTTTTAGCAATGTGACAAATGTGGCATCTCTGAATGTGTCGAATAACATCCCACTCAAGTTTTGGCCAATAGAATTTCTCTTTTATGAGAGCCAACGTTTTATTCCTTCCAAAGTGTCCTGCTAATCCTCCATTATGGGTCTCCTAGATAATTGATTGGCGTAATAAATAACGGGGCATGCACAACTGATTGCCTTTGAAAAGATAACCTTCTTGAATGAAAAATTGTCGATAGGATTGTTGCAAGCAGCATGTCCAGATTTCTCCGAAATCTGGATCTTCCTCATATAACTCCCTTACAACCTCAAAGCCAACAACATTAATTTGTAGAGTAAAAAGGAGAGTGTGTCGTCGGCTTAAGGCATCAGCAACTTTATTTTCATTCTTAGATTTATGCTTAAGGAGGAATAGAAAAGATTGTAGAAACTCACTCCAAGTTGCATGGCGTTGATTCAACTTTTGTTAGGAGTTAATATGTTTAAGAGCCTTGTGATCACTATATAAGATGAACTCCTTAGGCAATAGATAATGGCTCCAGTGGCTTAATGCTCGCACAATCACATAAAATTCCTTGTCATAAGTAGAATACTTTATTTTAGCGTTATTAAGCTTTTCACTGAAGAAAGAAATTGGTCGGCTTTCTTGAGAAAGTACAGCACTGATACCAACATTTGAAGCATCACAATCGACCTCAAACATGAAATCAAAGTTTGAAAGTGCAAGTACATGAGTAGTAGAAATCCTTTCCTTCAGTGCTTCGAAAGTCTGTTGCGCCTTAACACTCCATGTAAAGGTATCATGCTTAAGACATTCAGTAAGTGGAGCAGCAATGGAGCTAAAATTCTTGATGAATCGCCGATAGAACGAGGCTAATCCATGAAAGCTCCTTATATCATGCAACGTCTTTGGAGTAGGCTAATTAACAATAGCATAAATTTTGCTATGATCCACCTCAACGCCTTGACTTGTCACAACATATCCCAAAAATATGACTCTATTCGTCAAGAAGTCACACTTCTTGAGATTAGCATATAGCTTTTGCTCTCAAAGTACCGCAAATACTTGACGTAGGTGGACTAGATCTTCGTCATGATCCTTAATATATATTGAGATGTCATCAAAGTAAACAACAACAAACTTCCCAATGAAGGATTGGAATACCTGGTTTATTAAGCGCAGATAAAGGTTCTTGGTGCATTAGAGAGGCCAAATGGTATAACAGTCCATTTGTACAATCTATCTCGTGTCTTGAAAGCTGTCTTCCATTCATCACCAGGCCTCATACGGATTTGATGATAGCCACTCCTTAAGTCGATATTAGATAAGATAACAACACCATGTAATTGATCCAGTAGATCATCAAGTCGGGGAATAGGAAACCTGTACTTGATGGTGATCTTATTCACAACACGACTATCAATGCACATATGTCATGAACCATCTTTCTTTGGAACTAGCAGAGCAGAAATGGCGCAAGGACTAGAACTTTCTTTGACTAGGCCTTTGTCTAGGAGATATTTTACTTGGCATTGCAACTCGTCATGCTCCTTAGGAATCATACGATATGCTGGCTTGTTTAGGATCACCGAACCAGGGACAAAATCAATGGCATGTTGAATATCTCGCATTGGTGGTAACCTGTTAGGGATCTCCTCAGGGACCACATCAGAAAATTCTTCAATCAAAGGCTTGACATCCTCATGTACGAGCAAGGTCTCCTTGTTCTCCTTACAAATCAGTAAAAAACACATGAAGTTGAACTTTCAATGAGTTTTGTTAAGGTCTGACCTTGTGATTAAGGACGGCTCAACTTGCTTCTCGTACTCATCAGGTCTTAATGGAGTCAACACAATCTTCAGTTAGCATGGCAGTATTCAAAATACGGCGAACCACCAAAGCTTCACCACAATCTGTTGGAACCTCCTCTTCAGCATCATACTCAACATCATTCTCCTTCTCGAACTCTTCACTTGGCTCTTCATGGTTTTCTTCTTCAATTAGAGTGATAACTCTTCGATTTGGGCAATCAGCAACAATATGTCCAAATTCTTGACACTTGAAACACCTTCTGTTGGATTCAATAGAGCGAGAAGAGTTGTGCTCCTTATTGGCTTGTGAACTTTTTAAAGGACTTACCTTAGAGGATTGTTGGGGACTCCATCTTTGCTTTGGAAGATTAACCACCCCCTCTTTTGAGAAGCGATTGTTCTCCTTCTGTGTTATTTGCCTTTCAACCTTCAACGCTAGTCTTGTAACATCATCCAATGTCCAGATGGTTGTAGTTGAACAATGTTTGCAATGTCCTCATTAAGCCCTCCGAGGTAGCGAGCAATAGTTTGTTCTTCAGGTTCTTGAATGTCATACTTCATAAGAAGCTCTTCAAACTCCATAGTGTATTCCTCCACGGTCAATGATTTTTGTTTCAAATTGTGAAATTTGATGAAAACTTCTTGCCTGTAGTGCTCTTGAAGAAACTTTTTTCTTAGTTCACGGCGTATTTTATCCGATGTCTTGATCTTGCTCAGTCCTTCTCTTTCTCACTGATGCTTGAGATTCTCCCACTATATGACGCATGCTTCTTTAAGTTGATCGCCACAAGCTTTACACGCTTGTCATCTGGAATGTATTCTAACTCGAATACTCTTTCCACTGTGCAAAGCTAGTCGATAAAATCATCAGGATGGAGTCCCCCTTCAAACTCAGGAATATCAATTTTGATTCCTAAGTCTTTAGCTTTGTGAGTCATATTGTGTCGTGCTCTTCGTGTGGATAAATCTTCAGATAAAGAAGAATAATGAAATGGATTTGCATTATCCTCTTCGCTAGAAGGACTGTCTTCAATCTGGTTTCCATGATTATGTTGAGCAGCTTCATATTTTGCAAGTTGCTCATGCAACTCCTTAATTTGACGGCGTAATTCCTCCACTTCAATTTCCTGAGTAGTTCTATGCTTTGAAGCCATCTTTTACTACTATGCAATGAAATTGATGCTTGGATGTTGATGTTGTGATGATGATGAGGACGCACAATGATGGAATGAACAAAGATAATCACCAACAGAAATGACACCAAAAGAAGAGAAAAGAATGATATTACCCAAAACTTCGCAGCAGACATCCATATTGACGATTACTCGTACCAACAGTGAGAGAACCGCACTAAAGATCGTACCGACGAACCAAATAAAATTTTACCGGAGCAAGTCGAGGACCGACTTTGCTCTGATACCAAACTAATGCCGGGACGTCGTTTGGCTCACCAATCTTGGCGAGATTAACAACTCCACTATGGTGAAAATAGCCAAGAACCCACCTTGGTTGGCTAAGCCAAGAATGTACCCCGTTACTCTCAAAAGAGTCTAGAGGAGATAAGCGCAAAGCTTATACTATAAAAAGTGTTTATTTCTCAAGTTGCGTGATAAAAAGAATACATGGACTTATTTATAGTAGTAAGGGAATTGAAGGGGGAGCCTTTGAGTATTAGGCGATGTGGGATTAATTCATATGCATATTATAATAACATAACTAAGCTTTACTACTTTAACTAATATTTCTAATAATCTAATAGATGCTCCTGCATCAGTATTCACTGATTCGGATTCTAATTACAAGGATATAAGCGTCCAACGAAGGAACAGTAAACTCTAATTTACCGAAGGATGGTTGGATCTACTCACTTATTATGACCAACCTAATGGAATGTGGGTAAGGTTAGTTTTTTTGGGAGGAACTCGATTTTTTATTGAGGTTGTTTCTACAGAGCTTTGTAGGCCAAGTTCAAATTCCATCCCCTCTATGCTTTCTACGTCTGCCTAGAAATCTTCAAAGTGGAGCACATAATGAGATTAAATTTCCTCAATTTAAGTTCAATTTTGGTAAATTTGTATCAAATTCGGAAATGCAATTTCAACTATTGGTAATATATTCAAATTTTCTTATCTTAAGCTTTTCGTAATTAAAAATAACATTGTGATTTTTTTTAGAAATTACTGGCCTTCTTTTGCATCAATGCAATGCTATTAAGGAGAATAAATATCAGTTTAATTTTTTCGATGTGGCAATTCTATACTTTGTCGCATTACATAGATAGCGAATGATGAAACTTATTTAACAAGGGGGTATGAATTTGCACGAATTCTTGGTTGTCGTTACGAGAATGACTCTAATCTATACGTGTCTAAGGACTAGAATAGATTAAATATTATTTAAGTAATTTAGTTCTAATATTGGCATTTGATTAAATTAGTTTTAGCTTAATTTAAATTTAAATTGTTATCTCAATTTATATATTACGACTACTCTTCTTTAATATGTTATTTTTAAATTTTTGAGTATGAAATTTCTTTCTTATTTCAGTTTTTAAGTTATTTTTATTTTTATTTTTATTTACTCTCAGTATAACTAAGAAAAAAAATAGTTAAGTTAAAAAAATTGTAAATAATAAATATTATTTTTATATGATAATTATTTTAATCAACTATATAAAATTATTATAAAAAAATAAAATAATTAATAATTGGGTACAAATAAATCAACAATAATATTTATTAAAAATTTTACATGTCCATAATATTCTTAGTTGTATTTAAATTTTGATAATAAGTTTAACTTACTTATTTTACGTAATGAATACATTAAAAATTATATCATTCTTTATAGAATACGAAATTTTTATTCTATATTATTTTTTTCTCTTCTTTAACTATTTAGATAATATATATACTAAGCAAGTATCGCCATTGAATTAAACATAAAAGTTAAAAAATATAATGACATAATTTTTACTTAATTGTAGTAAGTATCTCCATTGAAAATATTACCTAATATATATATATATATATATATATATATATATATATATATATATATATATATAATAGTGATGTTTTACAATTATTTATCATTTAGAGAATTCATAATCCAGACATAGTTCCTCTTCTATTTTTTAATTTTCATACCTAATGGCTACTACCTACGATTCTAACAATAGTATTATCTATGGTAGATTATGTGATGAAAAAATTTGGAAAATAAAGGCAAGAATTATAAGGTTATGAAAAGTTCCGTCTAAATTTGACAAGAGTAAGACGGCTTACATAGAAATGGTTCTAATGGATGATAATGTTAGTTAATTATTTTTCATGATTTTTTAAAATAATGCTAGGTCCAGTTTATAAATATTTTTAATAGCTTTATAAGTTCTAATAGCTTTTATATTTAGTTTGTTTTACAGTGTGATAAAATTCATTGTTCAATCAAGAGTTATTTGACAACGATGTTTGAGAATGAACTGATCAATGGGAGGGTTTATGTCTTCTCAAATTTTGTGATTGAAGAATTAAGCAGAATTTATCTTCCAACTGCACACGTGTGTAGAATAACTTTTAAGAAAGAGTCACGTATAGTAAATACGGTCGATGATTGTAAAATTTCTGCCAATCAATTCAATTTTCTTGCTCATGCTGATATATTGAAACAAACAAATGAACAATTTAACTTATTTGGTACGTAATTAATTTGTATTAACCTACACAAATTTTTTTTTATTTTAATTTTTGCCTAAAAATTATATAATAGTATTATTTTATTGATAATATAAATTTTAACATTTAATTTGTGCAAATGTTTAAAATTTTATTGTGACTTTTTTTAAAAGTATATCCATTAATTAATATATTGTTAGTTTTATCGTTTAGTATAAAATAAATTGATAAAATCTCTTTAATTTATAAGTAATTTATTATATTATTCATTTATTTCTCCTTAATTTATTACTTTTAATTCAATTTTTTTTCAATTAGATGTTATTGGACTCTTGATCGAAAAAAAGAAAGCTTATATCATGATAAAAAATAGGGAGAAGTAGTCATTACATTCTGGTTAATCTTCATGATTTGCTGTATGTGAAATTTTAATATTTTACAACGAGATTTTGTTTTGTAATAATTATCTATTCATATGCAAAATCTTTTATCTTTTTTATGATATATTACTACTTATTTCTCTTAATTCCCGCTTTTATTTAGAAATGAGGAAAAAATAAGCTGCACACTATGAAATCAATTTGCAACCCAATTACTCAATTATCTACGCGATCATCAAGCAACTAAATACATACTTATTCTTCAATTTGCAAAACTTAACAAATGCATTGGTAAGCATATTGGTTTAACCTTTTATTTAATATATTTATTTATGTTATATTTGTAATCATATTATATCTATTTTTACGTGTATATCTTTTTAAAAAAATACTCTTAGTATTAGTACATGGTGTATTAGATAAATATTTTAAAATTAACTGTAACATATGATAAAAATAAAAATTAAATTAAATAGATATTACAACAAACACATGCATAACCCATTTAACCCAGCTCCAAATACAATCGCAGCAGAGAACTTCCTAACCCACCCATTTAACTACTTTACCTACTTTCATAATTCTACTTAGAAATTTTTCTCTTCTCTTGACCAGGATTATGAACTAATCATAATTGGGGTCTAACTGCTACCTGTTACATCCAAACCCACAAACAACCTTAAACCCAAATAAGTGAATAAACCTAGCGGCCACATAACGACATAAAGAACAAATCTGTCGTGCTGTCATGTGCTCGCCATCGCTGCCCACCCGTCGCGCTGTCACGTGCTCTCCATTAGAGTAGATTAATAAAAATAATTAATAACTATATTAGAGTTGATATACTTAACATCAGATTAAGAAAAAACAAACCGCATGACATGTTATTTTTTTATTAATCAAATAATTATAATTAAAATTAATTTTAACAATACAACTTAAAATAAAATATTTTTTATAGAACTAAAGAGAATGATAAATAAATATATTAATGCATTTACAGTTGATTTTGTGCCTCTAGAGCTTGTACTTGTTCTCCATATTATCGATCTTATTCTTGTACTGCTGTTATGTAGGATATTCTGTTAATTATTTAACTTTGACCTCATTGTGGGACTACATTGAAGCTAAATAAAACTTTTTTGGATTCAAATATGACACTTTAAATCTTAAGGACCAAAATAGGATTACGCCAAAACGTAGGGGACGAATTCAATGCTTTACTCTTTATATTATTTGACAGTACATATTGATTTATATATTTGTGCTACTGTTATATAGATCAGAATTAAGCTCATAAAAAATATTTAAAATTATTTTATTAGTAAGAAATTATTATTTTAATTAAAAATATTAATCATTCGTATTTTAAATAAATAAGATGTAAAATTAAATTAATATTAAAAATTGGTGAATAATTATAATTAACTAATATTTTATTTAAATCAAAGATATCAAAAACCTTTAATTAATAAAATGTGGGTGAAATATAAGTTTTTAAAACTAATGAAATCACTACACAGCCAAAATTTTGCAGCAGTTATATTTTGATTTTGTGACGATTTTAAACCACTTTTAAATCATCCTGTAGTAAATAAAAAAGCATCACGTCTTAATACTTCAATTAAACTAAGTACATTTCATACCTTCTAAAGATAAAACTTAGATCTATTTCTTCTTTGTAATTGAATGCATCATCAAATCGTAGCTTATCTTTAAGAAATGTCACCTACATAAAATTACACAAAGATTAGGCTTTGTTAACGATATACCCAATGCAAGTTGGATACAAAAGTGTTAATAAGTGTTGACCTTAGCTTGTTTTGACTTCCAACACAACCAACAACATAGCGATCGAAAAGCTTTACATATTGCCCAACCAAACTTCCAATACTTCCACAAGCTGCTGACACAAAAACCTTTTCTTCCCCTTTTGGGTTTGCACAATTCAAAAAATCCCACATAAGTTGTCATTCCCCCAAGCCCCAAGAAAAAATCAAGATTTTATAATTTACACTGCTTTCCAAATATAAGCGGCATATATTATTGATGTAGAGCAAAAAGAGAGATTAACTAGTAAAAAATGTGGTAGCATAGTTGGAGAGGTGGAGACAAAACAACAATGCTACATATAAATATTATTATTTTAAATCAGTATTTAGTCAATAATAATTTGTATTTATATTTATAAGAATTTATATACAAAAAATACATAATTTATATTTATATTTATCAAAATTTACATATAAATTAATACAATTTATCTCTATATTTATCAGAGTTTGTATAATTTATTTATTAAATATAATTTAATATTTATACTAATTAAATACTAGTTAAAATAATTATAAAATTTATGGCCTTCAAGATTTTTTAATGTACAAAATATTAAATTTAAGTGGATACTACCATGAAGACTTTATAATTGTCTTCATATGAAAATGTTTTCTTTTGACCCTTAGATGATAGATTATATGGTTAGATTTTGATATATTCTAAAAGTGTTGTCTTTATTTAAAATATAGCTAAATAAATAAGTCACATTTTTTAACAAAGCATCTTTATAAAAAGATGTTTTTGTCATCTTCATTTGAGTAGTTGTCTTAAATTTATTGATGTGTTTATTGCAATTAACTTTTTCAATTTATGTAAAAAAAAGTGAACGAAGACTAATTTTATTGGATAACAACATCATATCAATCCTTTATTTTAGCAAGCTTGAACTAGGGATGGCAAAATTTCTCGAGACGCGGGGATCCCTGCGGGGACTGCCCCGAATGGGGATCCGATTGTGGGGAATTTTTCCCGCGGGATGGGGATGGGGGACAAAATTCCCCCGAAGCAGGCGCGGGGACCCGAGCGGGGATCCCCGCCCCGTCCCTGCTATTCCCCAAAATTTATGAATTCCTTAAATTATCCTTAATAGTTTATTTCTCATATATGTTTTTTAGTCATTTCTCACACACACATATATAGAAACCCAAAACTCCTAATCTTTATTTGCATAACCCTTCTTCAATTCAGAGATCCCTAAGGCTGTCCATACTCCATCTAACCTCTCTGCAGTCACCCCCTCGTCACCCTTCTCACCGAATCGTCACACCTCACCGTGCCATCATAATTTCTATTTGCGGCGTTCTTTTTCATAACTCTGCCATCGTGTCCATTCTCCTCTCTGTTGCCACGTCTCTTACCTCGTCCACTGCTTTGTCCTTTGACTCGTCGTTGCGTCTCCCTATTGCGTTATTTCGAGAGAAGTCACCATCGTATCATTTAGACTTTTTGTATAAAATCTTGCAGTTTTTGTATAAGATAGATACTTGCAGCTCTATTCATATGGAAATTAATAATTAGTTAGAACTATTATGTAGATGGGGAATCGAGTCCCCGCGGGGAATGGGGCCCCGTGGGGAATGGGGATGGGGAGCAATATTCCCCCACGACGGAGAATGAGGTGGGGATGGAGAGCAAATCTGAGGGCGGGGATGGGGAGCAGGGAGGCATCCCCCGCCCCCGCCCTGCCCCATTGACATCCCTAGCTTGAACATAATAGCAACAACGTTATTCTTATTGTTAATATAAAGTTCACCATACACTACATACATAAACTGAGAAGTTTGATATTTAAACCTTCTGCTATATATCTCATACTCTGTTTTCTATAATCCCTTCATTCTTCCTCTTCTACTAACCTAACAATTTTCTTTCCAATATTATTTCCATTGAAGAGGCCTACAAAAGCAGAAGGGACGCTCTCTATACCCAATGAGATGTCTTCAGTCACTTGTAATTCGCCAGTTCGAAGATAATTTGATGTTTTTATCATAAAATTTTGAAAATGGTGAATCATGAGGTCAGGAGTTAAAAATCCTTGTATGATGATTCTCTTATATATAACATTCACTAAATCTAGTGATGCTCTCTTTCTTATATCAATATACTCCGATGTTGCTCCACAAACAGCCACTCTACCAAATGTGTTCATATTATCAATCACTGCTTCCAGCATCTTGCCCCCAACATTGTCGAAATATATGTCAATTCCCTCAGGAAAGTACCTAGAATGAAATAAGAGCAAAACTACTTACGATACATTTTTTACTGAAAAAAGAATTTAAATTTATGTGTTATTTTTGTAAAACATAAAAAAATACAAAACTTTTTTTGAAATTAGGAGAATAATTAAAAAATTATAAATTAAAACTTCTAATTATTTTTATATTTTTGACACTTTATCCCATTTTTTTTGTTGTCACAATATTTTTTATTGATAAGTCAAACATTAATTCGCCAAAAATCTGAGTTCCATTTCCATTTGATATATATATATATAATAGAACTGTAAAATAAATATTGATTTATAAATAGCTTTGACCGAATCTGCAATTTTTTGAATTTATATTATTTGACCACTCATATTGAGTTATATATATGTGCTACTGTTATATAGAATTGAACTCAAAAAATATTAAAACTATTTTATGAGTAAAAAATTATTATTTATTTTAATTAAAAATCTTAATAGTTAGTAATTTAAATAAATAAGATGTAAAATTAAATTAATATTAAAAATTAGTAAATAATTATAAATAAATAATATTATATTTTAATCAAAGATTTCAGAAACCCTTAATTAATGAAATGGGATAAAATATAAGTTTTTAAAGCTAATTGAATCATCACACCACAGTCAGAATTTTGCTGTAGTTATTTCTTGATTTTGTGACGGTTTTAAGCAATATCTAAAATATTTTATAGTGAATAAAAAAGCATCACGTTTTCTAGTAATATTAAAAAAATAAAAAAAAGTTAAAATTTGTCTTATTTAATATTTATTAATAATTATAATAATTAATAAATATTAAATAAGATAAATTTTAATTATTTTTTACTAATTTATTTTGGTTATTAAACATTTTGGAACGCCTTAATACTTCAATTAAACTAAGTACATTTCATACCTTCTAAGAGTAGAGCTTTGATCTGTTTCTTCTTTGTAATTGAATGCGTCATCAAATACTAGCTTATCTTTAAGAAATGCAACCTACATAAAATTACACAAGAGTTACTGGGTTAGGCTTAGGGCTGCACACGGATCGAATCAGATTAGATATAGCCTAAAATTTTATCTATCCGCACTGTATTCATCAGATCGGATCGGATACGATATCCACATTTTTTCAGGTCAGATCCGATCCGATCCGATCGGATCGGATCAGATATCGGGTATATCCGTATAATTAAAAAAATATATTTTAATATTCTATTTGGCTATTTTTATAAAAAAATATCCATAAAATTTATTTTTCACCTATTTGAGCCTATTTACTCCTAAAATATTATCAATAAAAGTTCTCTTAAATAACAAAAAAAAATAATAACACAAGATTTAAGTTTAATTATTCTAAGTTGAAGTACAACATAAAAAATTAAAAACAAGATATCATAAAATTCATAAAACAATACACTAAAATTCATATCACATTAGGGTTTACTTTCTTAAACTATGCTATTTATATGAGACGTGTGGATATGCGGATTTGCGGATCAGATCTGCAAATATCACTACTAAATTCGCAATCCGATCCTACTATAGTGCGATCCGATTCGATGACTTTGCGGATCGAATAATATCCACAAAATTTGGATCGAACGCGGATAATTACCGCGAATATGTAAATATTATCCAATTCATGTGGAGCCCTAACGAGACTTTGTTAGTGATATACCCAATGCAAGTTGGATACCAAAGTATTAACAAGTGTTGACCTTGTTTTGACTTCCAACACAACCAACAACATAGTAGGGGTGTGCATGGGCCGGGTGAAACCGGGTTTGATGTGACCCAGACCCGACCCGAAATATATACCGGGCCTATTTGTTAGACCCGAACCCGACCCTAGACCCGATAAAACCTATACACTTTCGTGCCACGATTATACCGGGTAAAAATCGGGTGAAAACCGGGCCGTTAACATTATATTACCTTGATACCTTCTTGTAAGTTAGCATGTAAAAATATCAAAATTTCCAAGACTCCAACTATTATTTGACATGGTAAAATTCACTTAGAAAAATATAATAAGAACTAACTCTTCTCTAAAATTAAAGTATAACCATAATCAATACTAATATTGCCTAATAACACCAAATATTTAAATCAATACAAATAACATAAGATTATGCATTAGTCTAAAGTCTTATGCATTTTAAACATAAAACATTAACTTATAGTCTTATATATAATGACTAATAACAAAAAATATTAAGGTTTACAATACTTAAATTTCACATAATAATAACCATCATCCATCACTAATAACAAAAAATATTAATTGTGTATGATGACCGGGCCACCGGGCCGATTTCGGGTGACCCAATCTATGGCCCAGACCCGACCCGAAATAATGACCGGGTCTACTTTTGAGACCCATACCCGGCCCTAGACCCGATGAAATCACATCAAATTAGCCCCTAAAGTGTTCGGGACCGGACCGGGTCTTCGGGTCGGGCCAGACCATGCACACCCCTACAACATAGCAACCAAAAAGCTTTGCATATTGCCCAACCAAACTTCCAATACTTCCACAAGCTGCTGACACAAAAACCTTTTCTCCCCTTTTGGGTTTGCACAATTCAAAAAATCCCACATAAGCTGTCATTCCCCCAAGCCCTAAGAAAAAATCAAGATTTTATAATTTGCACTGCTGTTCAAATATAAGCGACATATATTGACGTAGGAATTTAGATTTTTTAAATTTAAGAATTTTATTTTAGAGAATAAAATAAAATTTCTCATTATTAAATATTTTTTTATATTTTTTTATAAATAAATAATGATGAATTATATTTTATCCTTTAAAATAAAATTTAAAATTTAAAAAATAAGAGAAATTAACTAATAAAAGATGTAATAGCATAATTAAAAAAGTGGAGACAAAACAATTTTATTATTATTATTAATTTTAAAATGAAATTACCAATTCGGTTAAGCTACCATCAGTTACAAAAAAATATCTATGGATAGCTTATTCGAATTGGTCATTTATATATATGTTAATATATAAATTTTGTTATTTTATCGACCAAAAATAACTTCAATAATTGATAATTGAGTAATATGTATAAAAAAAACTCATTGTTTTCCTTATCAAAAGAGGTAAATATCAAATGGATATTTGAGAGATTCTGATATTAACAAAATGGTACCTGACTTTTGTTATTAATAAAATGGTCTCTAAAAAATTTTAAAATTTAATAAACGTGTCCCCAAATTCGTCGGAACAAATCTTCGACAAATATACAATGCTAACATCTTCGACAAGTATACAATGCTAACATGGCCACCGTATTTTGATGACTTGGCAAACCACACCCCAAATTTAATCCCTACCTTCCGAGCGTAGACTGCTCCTCCATCTCCCTCTCCATTGCAGCCTTCCCCCGACCTAGCGCAACCTCTTTCCCCTCTCTCCCCATCGCAGCCTTTCTTTCCTCTCCCTTTCCATCGCAGCTTCCCAATGCACACTCTCTCCTTCTCTTTTGCTGTACATAGTTACATATCAATTTTTAAATCTATACTGATTCATAACACACGGCCCATGTGATTTTTTATGGGAAGCCGTATGCTTTCTGCTTAAATTTACATTCACAACAAACTAGTACGACACTCTGATTGTTCTCGTTGCACCACTCTTTACTTGCTGAAATGGCTAAGAAATTGTAAAAGTGATTTTCAAAGATTTTGAGAATGGTTTAAGGGGATTATGAAGTAGAATCAGAAAGAGGAAAGAAGAATGAAGCAAAGTAAACAGGGCTCTCTAAAACATTTGTCTCTTTGAAAATAAATAGAAGGGATAAATTGTCTTTTTAGCTGATATATATGGTTACGAATACGCAGTTAGCAGTTGTCAAAGCCATCTTCGATTGGCGAAATAGCATTTTGGTTAATAAAATGTTCTAGCTTAGATTAACATGTTTTAGTGTTTGTGTTTTATATAAGAAACAAAAGTAAAATTTAGTTTGATAAAATTTTTATTTTTTTAAAAATGATAGTATCTGTATTTAGAAAATTAAATTAAAAATAATTTTTAATAAGTACAAACAATAATAAATATGTTTGGTAAAATAATTTTTAAAATTTAAAATATTATAATAGACATTAATATAAAAATTAAATTTAAATATTAATTAATGTATGAGATTATATTAGACTTTTTAATTTTGATAAGTACAGACCAATTTTAAAAAGGGATTATACTACAAATCCAAGTATTTTTTCATCCAAGTTTTATCCAAGTAGGTCCAAAACCAACAAAAACCACTCTCATTAGAAGAGCGTCATTACACGCGCTTTATCTTCTTCTCTTCCCCCACGCTTCTTCTTCTTTCAAATACACGCATACGTCATCTTTTTCTTCTTTCAAATTCACGTATATCTCCTCCTCCTCCTCTTTCGTGCACGCAGATTCTTCTTCTGCTTCTCCTCCCCCTCCTCCTCCATCTCTTCTTCTTCTTCTCCTCCTCCTCTTTCGTTATCGTCGTCACCAACAACACCAACATTTTGCTAATGGATTATTTTTTTCAATCGAATTGAATGGAATGCAATTACTAAATTGAATTGAATTGAATTGAATGGACGCAAGTGTTCTGAATCTGAATCTGAATTGAATTGAATTGATAATCTCTAAATTGTAGATAGAGGTGTTTTGAATTTGATTTTATATAATGGATTATGTTTCGTTCATTTAGTACTATACAATTGTTTCACCATGAGTACGTATTCGGTTCATTATGCATAAAGCTGTTTGAATTTGATTTTATATAATGGATTATGTTTCGTTCATTCAGTACTATACAATTGTTTCACCATGAGTACGTGTTTGGTTCATTATGCATAAAGCTGTTTGAATTTGATTTTATATAATGGATTATGTTTCGTTCATTCAGTACTATACAATTGTTTTTACCATGAGTACGTGTTCGGTTCTCAAAAAGCTGTTTGAATTTGATTTATATAAGGATTATGTTTCGTTCATTCAGTATTATACAATTATTTCACCATGAGTACGTATTCGGTTCATTATGCAGAAAGCTGTTCAAATTTGAATTTATATAATGGATAATATTCTATTTATTTAGTACTATATAAATGTTTTACCATAATAACATGTTCCGTTTATTTCTGTTTTTGCATAATTTAAAACTTTTCCTCTTCACCTTCTACTGCTTCTTCACCAGAGAGAGAAGGAGGAAAAGACAAAAAAATACAGCAACAACAACAAAAGAATGACGATAAGGAGAAAACACGTGAAGAAGAAGGAACGCGAAAAAGAAGGAGGATAATGAGGAGGAGGAGGAATGCGAAGAAGAAGACGCTCCGTGCATAAATGAGCGTGAGAGGAGGAGAAGAAGAAGAAGAAGAAGAAGAAGAAGCGCGGGAGAGAAGAGAAGAAGAAGAAGAGAAGAAGCGTGGGAAAGAAGAAAGTAGGAAAAGCGCATGACCTAAAATTGCTTGAATAAACTTGAATGCCGAAATTGCTTGGATGTGGAGAATATCTCTTTAAAAAGCTCATTCTTAAGTGCTTTCGAAAGCAACCATAACTCTTAAAAGCGGTAAGTACGTACAGGCACGCTTTTTGATTTACCAATGCTTTTGAAAACTACAAACATCTCTTCGAAAGATTTTACCAAACCAAGGCTAAAGCTTAATTTGATAAGGCATTAAAGTTTTTATTTTTCAAAACCCGCTTATAAAAGCTAGTTTTGTAAAAATGGTAGCATATGTGTTTGGTAAATTAAATTAAAAATATCTTTTAATAAGCATAAGCAACAACAAATGTATTTCCTAAAATAACTTTTAAAATTTAAAACTATTATAATAGACATTAATGTAAGAATTAAATTTGAATATTAATTAATGTATGAGGTTATATTAATCTTTTTAGTTTTGTGATAAACACAAGCCAACTTTAAAAATTTTTTTTAGGGTTCGTTTGTTTTTGAGAACAGGACAAGATAAAACACTGAGAACAAGACATAAATGACAGAGACACATAATTTAATATTCTTGTATTCTGTTTGTTGATACAGTAGAACAAATTATGAAAATCTATTTAAGTCTCATTTTTTCATTCAAAAAATTTGAGAAAAAAATATAATTATGAAAAATTAACTAGAATAATGAAAGAAAAATAAAAAATAAGTTGTATTTTTTATTAGTATCTCTGTGTCTTTCTTGTTAGTATGAATACAAAATATATTAATTCAATGTCTTTGAATATAATGTCTTTTTTAATGTCGTATCTGTTAAATACTATTTTATGTCTCTATGTCTTTGTCTTAGTGTCCTATCACTGTAAATAAATGCATTCTTAAGTGCTTTTAAAAATATCCTAACTTTTAAAAGCTACAAATATAAATACATACATAAACTTTTTTAATTTAATAAATATAAAATAAAAAAATATAAATATCTAAAATACATGAACTTTTTGAATAGTGGAACCTACACTATCATCACCAATGCTATAAATTAATCTTGAAAAATTATCAAACTGATAAAATAAAAAATTATGAAATTAATTACTATTGAATTTTAAAACTTGTGTATGTTCTAAGAGTAAATAAATACTCTTATTCTGTGTTATTTATTTATCAGTTTGATATTAGTTTTTATTTTAGAGTTTAAAATTTTAAGATGTAGATGTGGTTTAAAATTTAAAATTTTAGCTGACTAATATTTTTAAAATTTAAATTAAAAATAATAACAATCATATAATATTAATATAAAAGATAATTAATTTATCATAGTAAGAAGGTTGATCTTAAAACACTTTAAAACTTAAAAGTTTTTCATAAAATTGAAGGTCGATCTTAAAACACTTTAAAATTTAAAAATTTCTCATAAAATTATAACTTTCATAGCGCGTAAATTTCATTATATCTTAATTTGAAAATAATTAGACTTTGCACTTTTTCACTTTACTAATATCATTCTTTATATATGGGATTGATCCATCTTCATATATTTATAAAGGAAAAGTCTAGGGGCAGTAACTTCTGTATTTTGTAGCCAGCACTTAACCATAAAAAAAAAAGTGAGTGATCTTCTATTATTAGATATAATCTTATACTATTAAAAAGACTATTAATAATCAATTGATGATTACAAAACACAAAAATTGCTGCCCTTAATATTTCTCATTTATAAATGTATGTTTACGGGACATTCAGTTTAAAGTGTTGGGTGAATATGAAGTTAGATTTTCCATATAACGATTCCAATATACTCTCAAGGACCAATACGACGATGATGACACATATTTTAGGGGAGAAAAACATGATATTACTCTTCCAATTTTTTTTTCACAGGGCATGATTTACTTTGCTTTAATTAATTAAAATATCAATTAATAATTAATTAAAATGTGTAGCCAATTGTGTAATTTTGTATAGGTAAGTATAGCATAAAGTGCTTGGCCATCTCTATAATAGCAAAGTATCCATGCAATAACCATGAGCCATGTAATTAATAAAAAGCTTACCTAGAACCCCGAGATGATAAGTGAGTGGAAATTCGGAGGGCTCTAATTTTCTCATGATGGTTGTTTCTTTCACAAAACAGTACTCAGCCCAAGTGAATACTCCAAGAACCAAATCATCTTTCACGAACTTATTGTTACCAGAAGCCACAACTTTTCCAATAACAGGACCATCAATTGCCTGGAAAGTGAATACATCAACACATAACATTTGAAACGCGAAGGAGGAGAAGGAAAAAAAAAAAAAAAACGCAATGTGAAAAATGGTCATAACAACTTAGTTAGATTTGATTAAGTATTTTATTTAATTGTAAAGTTTTATTATTTTTTAAAAATCAGTATATATATATATATATATATATATATTTGATAAATTAAATTATAAATAAATTAAGTGTAATATATGATCCTCTTGTAAAAAATGATCATAACAACTTAGTTAGACTTGATTAAGTATTTTATTTAATTATAAAGTTTTATTATTTTTTAAAAATCAGTATATATATATATATATATATATATATTTGATAAATTAAATTATAAATAAATTAAGTGTAATATATGATCCTCTTGCAACATATTAGAGGTAAGTTTGGTAAATATTTATTTTTTTAGAGTGGCCTGTTATAGTTGGCATTTGAAAGATATAGATTTGTAAAATTAAAGTTGTAATACCTGTATGAATTTTTTAATAAATAAATGTAATAAGATAGTTATAAAGTATCTCATTTGTTCAGGAGAAAAGCATGCAAATTTTCTTAAACATGTCACATTGGCCGTGCAAAACAAAATACACATTTATAACTATCTCAGTTTTTGTTCCAACAAAATGAGATCATTTTACAATACGATTTGAATCCATTTAAAAAGTAAAAAACTAGTATAATTTGTTGTAGTATTAAAATTTTAAATTTTTTAATTTAAATCATAGATTATTTAAATATTACACTTTAAAGTTATTTAATTCAAAAATGTTTGAATTTAGTCACCAAAAAAAAATGTTTGAATTTTAATTTTTTTTCAAACAATTAATTAAAAAAACGTAAATTCATGTAAAAATAATTAATGATTTAAAATTTAGATTGAATTCATACCATCAATAACAACCATAATTAATAAAATTTAAAATAAAATAAATTATTAGTACCACAACCGTAATCTGTTAAAATTTTCAAAAGTTTTAAAAGTTTAAACTTTAAATTTAAATTAATATTTTAAAATATAATAGAAAGACATCTTGCATGATATTGCTCCTAAATTTCTCTTGCTTTACTTGGAACAAATTCAATTTGATTTTTTTTATTATTATTTTGACCTCTACTGCAAGGTAGTTAGAATCGCGTGTAAACTCGTGGAAACGCACATTATACGCTTTTACCTCATTTTTTCGTTGCGCTTCTGCTTCTCGTGCAGAACCAGGCTGCTCCGTGTGAAATCGCCATTAAAAATCGCAGAGTCGCCAGAATCGTAGCTTCTGCTACGTGGTTGCGTTTCAGGTGGAAGAAGTTTCTTTTTCTTGGCCCTGAGCCCCCTGATTGCAGCCCAACCCAACTCAATGGCCCAATCTAAATAGAAGACCATGGAAGAAGAGCCCTAGCAGAGTAACAGTCTCCAATCTCTTAATCTCCCTTACTTTTACAGTTTATCTCCAATTCTCCATGGCCAAAATTTCAAATTTTCACCTCTCTTAAGTCTCAATCTTTGACTCTATCTCTCTTTTCCTCTGAAATTTGAATTTCGCACGACCGGAAACCCCAATTTGGAGCATCGCTGACTCGCCGTGACTCCGTGAGGTTTACGGCTGGTGTTATCGACTCGGACTGGTGGTGGTTGGACTGCGTGAGGCCGTGAGCGTCACTTTGCGATTGCAACACATTGAGACTCTCTGGCTTAGTGGCTTTGCCTCTTTGTCTCTGTCTCTGGCTCTAGAATCTGGATTGGAATCTGGATCACTGGTTGCTGCTCTTCCCTTCCCCTTTGCTGCTAGTTCATCAGGTAAGTTAAGAAGAAGCATATCACTTTCTCACTCTAGCTAGTAATATAATTGAACGCTACTTCTGTGGTTCTATGTCAATATATGGCAAAATTTCATCCTAATTTGTGTTAAAAGTACAAGCAATGTACCTAACTAATTAGACTAATTAGGCCAATTTCATCCATCATCATATTGTTGTGGATTACCAGCATAGCTTCATCGGTAAATACCTCTCATAAATGACTTCGTGATTTGGCCTTACAAACCTTCTGTGTTGCCTTTAATAGAAAGGAGGTTAGCAAGTATAGGTTTATGAGTTGTGACTTTGTCATGAAAATGAAATTGCTGTGGCCTGTTTGATTTGTGTTTGACTAAACCTCTTGAATGGAAATAAGTATGTTTTGTTTTATTATTTTTATTTCTAGATGTAACAATGTTCTCTACCCTTGTGGTGTGCCTGAAGATGAGGAAATCGATGATGCTGCAAAAAACTAGAATGATAAAATTATCTCATTGTTATAACATAATTAGAGACCTCTTAAATTCAGGTTGTGTATTTATGTGTAGAGATTTGGATCAATATAGGTTGCCTATGTTCTGCTTGTTTAGACCTCTTGATTTCTACTGTTTCGAATTTGATTTTTCCTAGTTTGAAAAAGTTGAAGTAATGGTCTGATCTGGTCTGGTACTGCTATGCTTTCTTCTTGAATGTTGCTGCATAGTTGGATAGTCATGTTCTCTAAAAAGTGAGGTCTTTCTTATAAATGTTCAGGCTTGTATATTGGGTTAAAGTTTATGTGATGATAAGTGATAACCCATATTCCATTGACAATGTGGTATATAACCTTGCCGTTAGAGGTTTTGGAAAAGTAAATGCTAGAACTGATATTGATTTCTAAATTGACTCTCTTGATTCTATGATAGTAAAAATAAAATTTTATTAATTTATTATATAAAATTCATTCCTCATGTTTTTAAGTTCGGGTTTTGTTTAGTGTTCTTCAGTGTTTTGAAATGGCGGTTATGGCGGCGCCATAACGGTATGGCATGGCGGGTTTTGACCCTGCCGCCATTCACCGAACGCCGCGATGGGGTTATAACGGGGGGCGCCATGGCGGCCGCAATTGCGGTGGCACCATGGCGGGACGCAATGCGTATGGCGGAAATGGCGGGCTGTTTTGGGTTTTCCAGAAAAAAAATGAGGGTAGTTAGGGTAATTTAATAAACCTAGGTCAGATCCCACTAACCACTAACCCTAATTTTCAGCCCCTCACTCATAACTCCCTCCTCTGCCTCTTGTTCAAAAAAAAATTCCCTCTCTTCGTCTCTGTGCTCTCATCTCTGCGAACCAGAGTTCTTCACCAGCCCTCATCCATCGCCGCCCTCAGTCGCGCCGTCCGTCGAGCCGTCCATCACGTCGCCCGTCGCGCCGCCCAACGCGCCACCCAACGCGCCGCCCGTCTCTGTTCTCTCAACACTGCTGCTCATCACCTTTTGACACTGCTGGTTCGTGCCCCTTCTTCTCTGCTAGTCTGCTCCTATCTTTTTCTTTCCTCTCTTCCCTGCTGCCCATTCTTTCTACCCATTCTTTCTCAATAATCAGTGACAGTGTTAAACTTCTCTTCCTCCATTTTTTTGCATTCAGTATACAATGTCCACTTCTAGACAAGCCCTTGATTCTAATGCTCCTACCCCTGCCTCTGCTGGTCCCACTGTTGGTGCTGCCCCTGTTGGTCCTGCTCCCGCTGCAGCTGTCCGCTCTAATAGAGTTGACCCAGGCTGGAAATATATTAGTACAGTAGAAGAAGGAAATACTAATGACACCGTATGTACTTTTTGTGGAAAAATTATGAAAGGATGCATCACACGGGCAAAAGAGCACTTAATGATCAAGCCTGGAAACGTTGCTGGATGTAAAATGGTTCCAAAAGATGTTATTGCTGAATTATGGGAGTATTACCATAAAAAAAAAATCGAGGAAGACAAAGTGTTACCCCGGGAAGCATCGAAGAACAGAGTGTCAATGCTAGGGAACTTGACTTAGAGAGTTTGGGGTTTGGATTGTCGGAGGAAGATGCTCAAGGGATTGATGAACCTTATAATCCAGCTCCAATGGCAGCAGCTAGAGGGGGTGCAAGTAGTGCTAGAGGGGGTGCAAGTAGTGCTAGAGGTCCAATGGACTTGTTTGTTAGAAAACCTGAAACTGCCATTGCAAGAAACAAAAGAGAGAAATTGAGGCAGCAGAACATCAAAGAAGCATGTAATAAGGAAGCAGTTCGTAGAGTTCATCGATACATAGCACGGTGGTTCTACCATGCTGGGATTCCATTGAACCCGGTAAAGTTGAAGAGTTTTCAAGAAATGTTGTGGGCTGTTGGAAGCTTTGGTCCCAATTTACCTGCTCCCAGTTATCATGCTCTAAGGGTTCCACTGCTTAATGAGGAGTTGGATTACACCAAAGGATTGTTGAAGGGTCATAAAGAGCAATGGGAAAAGTATGGTTGCTCTATTATGTCAGATGCTTGGACGGATAAAAGGCAAAGGAGCATTATTAATTTTCTTGTAAACTCTCCAGCTGGGACAATGTTTTTGAAGTCTATTGATACTTCTGATTATGTGAAGACTGGTGAGAAATTATTTGAGCTTCTTGATGATGTTGTCGAGGAAATTGGTGAGCACAACGTTGTTCAAGTTGTAACTGATAATGGGAGTAATTATGTTCTTGCTGGTAAGTTGCTGATGGAGAAAAGGCCAAATTTGTTTTGGACTCCTTGTGCTGCCCACTGTTTGGATTTGATGCTTGAGGACATTGGGAAGTTACCATTAATTCAAAAAACCATAAAAAGGGCCATTTCATTGGTTAGCTTCACCTATAGTCACTCTAGCACGTTAGCTATGTTGAGACACTTCACAAATGGCAAGGAGTTGGTAAGGCATGCAGTCACCCGATTTGCCACTTCATTTCTCTCTTTGGAAAGGCTTTATGAGGAGAAAGAAAATTTGAGAAGAATTTTCACCTCGGATGAATGGGCAAAGAATAAGTTGTCAAATGAGGCAAAGGGGAGGGAGGCAACAAAGATTGTTATCATGCCCTCTTTTTGGAATCATGTCAAGTACACCCTTAAGATCATGGGCCCTCTTGTTCGGGTGCTTAGACTTGTTGATGGAGAGAAGAAGCCACCAATGGGATATATTTATGAAGCAATGGAGAAGGCAAAGGAATGCATCATGAAAACATTTCTTAATGATGAGAGAAAGTACAATGATGTTTTTAAAATCATTGACAACAGATGGAATTGCCAACTTCATCGTCCATTGCATGCAGCCGGTCATTTTCTAAATCCCGAGTTGTTTTATGACAACCCTCGGATTGAGCTGGATTTAGAAGTTACAAAGGGGTGGTTTGAGTGCATCACTAGATTGGTGCCAAGTCAAGCTGTGAAACAGAAGATATTGGAGGAGCAAGCACTATACAAGGCCGGCTATGGACTTTTTGGATCAGATTTTGCAAAATCTCAAAGGAAAAAGATTTCACCCGGTAAGATTGTTATAAATTTTACAAAGCTTTATAAATTTAGTTTGGTTAAAGGCTTAGACAAATTTATTTTAATTTTATAGCATTTTGGTGGCGAACATATGGGCATGAAGCTCCAAACATGCGAGACCTTGCTATCAAGATCTTGAGCTTGACTTGTAGTGCTTCTGGATGTGAGCGTAATTGGAGTATATTTGAGCACATTCATACTAAGAAAAGAAATAGGCTTGATCATGAAAGGATGGAAAGTTTGGTCTTGATAAAGTATAACCAACAACTCATCGAGAGGTACAACCTCAAAGATGAAGTTGACCCTATTGCACTCAATGATATTGATAAGTGTAATGAGTGGTTAGTGGGAGAAATTGGGACTGCCACCTTTCGAGATGATAGTGTGGATGATGATGCTGATTTCGTTCATCAAGATGACAACACTTTGAGTTGGAACCTTGTTTTTGAAGCAATGGGAGGACATGATCCTACAACAAATACTAGAAGACAACAAAATAGGAAAAGAAAAGAACCTGCAACTGCAAGAGGTGGTGCAAAAGGTGGACCAAGTGGGTCTAAGGCTTCAAAAAAAGGAAAAGGAAAGGCAGTAATTGTGGAAGAGGAAGAACCAGAATTTGAAGATGAAGAGGATTCTGAAAATGAAAAAGAACAAGAAGAGGAGATTCAATTCAATGATACCGAATCAGAGGATGATGAGGGAGCAGAGGGACATGATAATAATCGTGTTAATTTGGATGAATTTGATGAGAGCTAGAATCTAGATGTTCTATAGTTTTTATGTTGTGTCTTCTATTTTATGGCTTGCTTATGACTTTTGAGTTATGAACTTATGATTTGAACTTGATGTTATGTTTATTTGCTAAATTTGCTACTATATTTGCTATATTAATTGGATGTTTTATGACTAGAAAGTTGCTTATATAGATAGATTTTATAGTTTATTATATTTGCAATTTTTCTGCATGTTTTTTTGTACATATATGTGTATTTTTTAGGTAATCCGCCATTTCCGCCATTTTCCGCAACGCCATCCGCTATAACTTTATGGCGGATTTTTGGCTCACCGCCATGAGCCGCCATCCGCAATAAAAAACTATGGTGTTCTTGTCTGGAATTCTACTTTGCTAATTTCAAATTCTCTTTCTAAGCTTCCTTCCAGTCTTATTCAGGCATAAATCATAGTTTTGTTGAGTGGTTTCCTCTAATAAGTGCTTAATGACAATACATTGAGAAAATAGTAATCCTCGTCATCTTAGTTTTATATATGCCACTTTTTTTTTTGATATTGTTGAGTCCTTGCATTTTTGTTGGAAGTTCGATATGTTTCATGCAAATTATTGAGCAATCTGTCAAGCTCCAAGTGAGTTTTTTGTATCAATATATCAATAAGCTAGGTTTTGTAACTCAATTGACTAGAGTGCAAGGGATTTCAATATGCTGTTCTTAACCCCATAGCTATCAGATGGGGCTTTATTTTTTCCTGATCCTGACTTGAATCTTCTAATGCAATAAACATCTATGTGCTATAATCTTAGCAATTTTGAACATATCTTCATATACTGTGCTTGAATCATAAGATGATTATGTTCCTTGTTTAAACGCTTCTGTGAACTTAGATGGTTGTAATTGAAATTGAACACAATTCTATAATTTTTGTTAAATTGTTGAATTTTTGCTATGATATTGAATTGATTCATTGAATATTTACTATTTTCATTTTTTCTGAACAGGAATGACATCGACTCAAGCTAATGCAAGTAAAAATTCGACTAACATTCCAGCTTCTCAGTCAGAAAGTACAGCTGGAATCGCTAGTAAAAGAAAAGTTTCTAAGAATGCTCTTGGAAGTAGAACTGATGTAGGATGGGAGAACGGGATATCTGTTGGAGAAGATGGAAAGAAGATACAATGTAAATACTGTCATAAAAATTTTTCAGGAGGAGTTTATAGATTGAAACACCACTTAGCAGGAACTCAAAAAGATGTTGGGGCTTGTACAGCTGTTATTTGAGATTTATTTTATTTTCTGTAAAATTAGTTTTTGCTATTAAATTTTTCTAAATTTTTATAATTTACGAGTCATATTTACGTTCCTTCTTACGATTCAACGAATTACGATTTTGAGTTAGGTTAATGAGTCGAGGTAAAAACTACGAGTTCACTACATTGCTCTACTGTAACTATATCTATTTAGAAATAAAATTTGTATTAGATACAATATTTAAAATAAGACTAAAGAGAAAATATAACTTTTTAAAAAAATATTAAATATTACCACTTATATAATTCATTGAATAAAACATTATTGTAACATTATGACAAAAGCTCAATCAAAATAAATAAAATGTATTCAGTTATACTCTTACATTTTATTACTTTAATTTTTCATCATATTTTTATTAATTTTATAAAAAAAATGGATTCAAACCAATTTAATGTAAATTCTTTGTCAATTATTTATAAAATTTTAATTTTTTTTCAATTCAAATGTACAAAATTCTCAATTCTCACATCTATAAAATTATAATTTTTTATTGGAATTTTTTAAATTTAATGAGCCAAAACATGTAATGTGTTTTTTTTATTGTTGTTATGCTTAATTAAATAAAATTTAGATAATATTTTAAAGTCTATTTTTATTAATGGGTTATATTTTTAAATATGGTATATAATTATTAATGGTGTAAGTCTATAATTTTTATTTTAATTAATTTTTCACAATTTAACTGAAATTATTTGAAATAATTAAAAATCATAAAAAAATATAAATTGAATTGAGACTAAGAATTGAAATGACAAATTTTACATTGAGTTTCAACCTAATTTTTAGGGTAAATAACATAAACAAATTAAATGGCCTTCAATATTACACCAATATCCTAAAACAAAATAGCTTATATGCAGGGCAATTTATGTATATAAATTGAATGGACAAATTGTTTACCCAAATGTAACAATACAGATTTCATTACTTATGTGTCTTGAAACAAGTTTATGTAATTCGTGGAACCCTCCCACGTTTTACAAATTGTATATAAACCGTGGAAGCCTCCCACGATTTATGAAAGAATCAAATTATAGGAAAACCGTGGTTTTCTGCCACTGATTATGAAGGGAGCTTGAGTATAAACCGTGCCAGCCTCCCACGGTTTATGAAGAGATCGCATTAAATAAAAACCACCTTTGGACCCTACAACGGTTTATGAATAAGAGACAAAGCACACATCAACCGTGATGAATTTGTGTCAAAATTTTGTGCATGTTATATATGTTCCTTAGTTATAATATCTTAAATGTAACAAATATAGGATTACATGTTTGTTGGCGGTATCTTTAGGAAGGTAAAATGAAAATAAATAAGAGAGGGAGCTATTAGCACTTTTATTATAGTGATTTGTTTGGAGATTATTATTATTATTGTTGTTGTTGTTGTTGTTGTTGTTGTTGTTGTTGGAGAAAATATAAAACAAAGATAAGAAATAAAAAATATATATGCTCAAGCTGTATGTTTATACTATTTTTTTTATATTATAGTTAATCATATTAATATTGCAAGCAGGGATAGATGTACATATATAATTATGGGGCAATCGCCCCCACTACAATTTTAAAATTTTTTGAGTAGTATATGATAATAATATTTATTTGCCCCCATTAAATTATTGAATTTGACCCCATAATAATTTTTTATTCAATTTTTGGTACTTTATAGTCGATTTAAAAATTTTATATTAGATGTCATTAGAATGATCAATTCTCAATTTAAATGAAATTTGTGTTTTTTTTTTTTTAGAAATCGACTCGAAAGAGTATTCTTTATTCTTTTTTTTATATTAGTTTTAATTTTTTTCCATAACAATTGCATTAATTGAAAGAACTTTCTCAACTATGAATTTCAATACATATTGGCTTCTAATTGCATGAGAAGTAAATTTCTAGATAAGTATTTACTTATATATATGTAAGAATAATACTACACATCCAAGTTTTTTTATGAACTAAGTCTAACCAAGTTAAACAATAATACTTGAAATAATGTTAGTGATAACTGATTTTTGTTATCTTAGACTAACTTGGGTGGATTTGGTTAACAAAAGAACATGAATATGTAGCATTATCCTATATAAAAAGATAGATATTTCGATTGTATTGTTAAGAAAAAGATTACTTAATTTTTTTATAATACAAAACCTAAATAATAAAATTTTAAATTATATGTTATTATTTAAATTATTATTTTAGTGTTTTAATTTGTAAATTAGATATTTTAAAAACTAACCATATTATATATATTATATGTATATAGAAAATAACCGCCTGTATATATATATATATATTGAAATAAAAAATATACATTAAAAATAAATTAAACAATACATATATTTATATACAAATACATAACGATTAATGAATAATTTGATAACTGATTTTTATATACACATAATATTTTTATTATAAAAATTATTTTTTATATATATATATATTGCCCCACTATCAAAATTTTCTGGATCCGTCACTGATTGCAAGTATGATGAGGAGTACATGAAATTTCAATTATGAATAAAAAATATATATGCTCAAGCTGTATGTTTATACTAATTTTTTTTTATATTATAGTTAATCATATTAATATTGCAAGTATGATGATCATGTGCTCCTCATCATACTTGCAATATTAATATGATTAACTATAATATAAAAAAAATAGTATAAACATACAACTTGAGCATATATATTCTTTATCCATAATTAAAATTTCACATTTTTTATTTCTTATCTTTGATTTATATTTTCTCTAATAATAATAATAATAATAATAATAATAATAATAATAATAATAATCTCCAAACAAATCACTATAATAAAAGTGCTAATAGCTCCCCTCTCTTATTTACTTTTATTTTATATTCCTAAAGATACCGCCAACAAACATGTAATCCTATATTTTTTACATTTAAGATATTATAACTAAGGAACATATATAACATGCATAAAATTTTGACACAAATTTATCACGGTTGATGTGTGCTTGTCTCTTATTCATAAACCGTTATAGGGTCCAAAGGTTTTTGTTTAATGCGATCTCTTCATAAACCGTAAGAAGATGGCACGATTTATGCTCAAGCTCCCTTCTTCATAATTCGTGGCAGGAAACCACGGTTTTTCTATAGTTTGATTCCTTCATAAACCGTGGGAGGCTTCCATGGTTTATATACAATTTGTAAAACGTGGGAGGTTCCACGGATTATATAAACTTATTTCAGGACACATAAGTAATGAAATCTCTATTATTGCATTTGGATAAACAATTCGTCCATTCAATTTATATACATAAATTGCCCTTATATACATGTCCTAAATGTTTCTATATAAATCGAATCAATTACATTTGATTTACACTTTTTAGCATTAAATCGAATTAATTAGATTCGATTTAGCATGTATTTGTTGTACCAGTAATAAATCGAATAAAATAAATTCGATTTACTACTAATACAACGTTAATTGATTCGATTTACTATACATTTGTATATAGTATTGATATTTACTACTTTTAATATGATTGTTTATTAACTTTAAAACATAAATGTCAATAAAAAATATCTCCATTTAAATTTAAATAAAATATAAAAAAATCCAAATAAATAAGAATAGAAATTCAATTTTTGTGTTTTAGTTCAAATTCTAGAAAGTTTATATTTTTATAAAGGGTAAAGTACTAAATTGGTCTCATACGTTTGAGCATAATCATGTTTTGATCCTTAAGGTTTAAAGTGTCCTATTTGAATCCAAAAAAAATTTTATTTAGCTTCAATGTAGTCCCACCGTGAGGTCAAAGTTAAATAATTAACATAATATCTTACATATATAACAGCAGTACAATAACAAGGTCGATAATCTGTAAAACAAGTACAAGCTCCAGAGACACAAAATTAACCGCAAATGCATCAATATATTTATTTATCATTCTCTTTAGTTCTATAGAAAATATTTCATTTAAATTATAAGAATAATGATAAATAAATGTATTGATGCATCCATGGTTGATTTTGTACCTTTAGAACATGTACTTATTCTCCAGATTACCGACCTTGTTCTTGTACTGCTGTCATGTAGGACATTCTGTTAATTATTTAACTTTGACTTCACGATAAGACTATATTATATTGAAGCTAAATGAAATTTTTTTAGATTCAAATAGCACACTTTAAACCTTAAAGACCAAAATAGGATTACGCCCAAATATAGGGAACCAATTTAGTACTTTACCCTTTTATAAAAATCAGGGCAATTTACCAAAATATAACTTTTTAGTAAACTATGTAAATGCAAGAGAGGTCCCACGGATTCCAAATTAAACATACATAAACCGCTATATTCCCTCTAGCGATTTACGTTGAAGTAAAATTTGGCCGGAAACCGCGTAGGGGTCTCGCGGTTTCTATGGAGACTGCAAATTGGCATAAACTTCGAATTCTTTTGCCACTAAACCTAACACAAATTTCATACAACAGCAACCATGAATGGATCAAGCACCTCTAATGGCAGCCGTTCCTCCACCTCAGTCTCAGTCTAGAATGGATCAAGTAATATTAGAGGTTGAGGCGGAGAAACGGCTGCCATTAGAGGTGCTTGATCCATTCATGGTTGTTGTTGGATGAAATATGTGTTTGGTTCAGTGGCAAAAGAACTCAAAGCATTTGCGTTGTTCTGATTTTGATGAATTGGATCTTGAAACTGTTACATGAAAGCATTTGCTCTGTCGCGGTTTATGCCTATTTGCAGCCTCCACAGAAATCGCAAGAGCCTATCGCGGTTTCTGGCCAAATTTTGCTTCAACTTAAACCACTGGAGGAATGTAGCGGTTTATGTATGTTTGGAATCTGTAGGATCTCTCTCGCGATTTACATAGTTTACTAAAAATTTGTATTTTGGTATCCATTTTGTAAAAGTTGTATCTCGATAAATTTAAATCTCAATTGTTTTATTTTGGTAAATTGCCCAAAGAATCATTACCGGAACTTTTGATGCTGAAAAAGTTAATATAAAGTATAGCTCTCTAAGATGATATAGGGGTTAAAACTTAAATTTTTTAGCATCAAAAGTAACAAATAGTTATATTTTATATAAGAGGGTAAAGTACTAAATTGGTCCCCTACATTTGGACATAATCTTGTTTTGGTTCTTAAGGTTTAAAATGTCCTATTTGAATCCAAAAATATTTCATTTAGCTTCAATATAGTCCGATGTCAAAGTTAAATAATTAATGGAATGTCCTACATGACAGCAGTATAAGAAGTAAGAACAAGATCAATAATCTGGAAAACAGGTACAAGCTCTAAAAGCACAAAATCGACCGTGGATATATCAATATATTTATTTATCATTTTTCTTACAATTTAAATGAAATATTTTCTACAGAACTAAGAAGAATGATAAATAAATGTATTGATAAATTCACGATTATTTTGTAACTCTAGAACTTGTACTTGTTCTCCAAATTCTTGATCTTGTTCTTATACTGCTGTCATGTAAGATATTCCATTAATTATTTAACTTTGACTTTACAATGAACTATATTAAAGCTAAATAAAATTTTCTTAAATTTAAATAGAATATTTTAAACTTTAAATATTAAAATAGAATTATATCCAAATATAAAAAATTAATTTAATATTTTATTCTATATAAAATAACTAATTATATTTATATAATATGTAATTAAAATAATAAATACCTTGCCGGGAGTTATGCGGGTGGAATAGCTGATAGCATCTTGGGAAGCGCTAAAGCTCTTCATGCGGTTGATCTGAAATGGGTCAATAGAGATATACAGATTCTTCACTATCATATCATCACTTCCTTCCTCTACTGACAAACCTAAAGTCTCTGTTTTTATCTCAAAATCTGACTCTTTTGGTGCATCTTCGAAGTAATGCTTTATCACTATGTATTTGTTACTCACTTCCATTTTTTTTTTAATTTCACCTTTGCCTCTACTTGCTCTGCTTGTCCCTGTGCCTCTACAGGTTGACAGAAAAGAATGAATGCTTGCATGTTGCATGAGGCTTTTAAAATGCGGGAAGGATATTGAAAAACGTGTAATTCTTAGATATATAGAGGAAGGAAGAATTTTTTTTTTTTTATAATTTTTTGAAAGATGACGAGATCCTAACAAAAAAAAAAATATTTTTGGCGAATTATATTTAATTCTGTGAGACTAATCAGTTCTTTTATTAATAATATTTCTGTTGAGTAAATGAAACTTGTTTATCTAACACATTAGTTGTTTAATTTATCTATTAAACATCAATTAGAATTGACAAATTTTTTTATTAAAAATCTCATTATTTTTGGATAATTGTCAGGAACTATTTATTATTTTTTTCTCTATTTTTTGTTACATTTTTAGATATTTCACTAAATTTTTTATGTAAAAATTATGAAATATTAGTGATTTTTAAATTTTTATTTTACTCATAAAAATTGAATAGAGAAATACATATTATTATATTAATAAAAATAATATTATTATTTATTGTTATCAATCGTATCTATTTGTTATTAGTTATTCTAAAATATTAAAATTTAAATTTTAATATTAAATTTACGTGGTTAGTTGACATAAACATTCTCATTTATTATATCTATTTTAGATAAAATATTATGTCAATTTTTTTATTATCTATTATAAAATAGAATATATACTTCTTTTAATAATGAGTTTTTATGTGAATTATTATGATTAATTTAAATTGACTACACCTAAAATTTAACATAATCCTAATAATATAATATCTTAACAACTTTTTTAAACAACAATGAAAAGATTAAGAAAAATATCCTCCATTCAATTTTTATAAATAAAAAAATTTTAAAATTACTAATATTTTTTAATTTTTACACAATAAATTTAGTTATTATATCTAAAAAATAACAAAAAATAAAAAAAAAATTCTAAATGAGTCCTGCAAATTATTTTCAAAAAATAATGAGACTCTTAATAAAAAAATTTGTCAATTCTAATTAGCATTTAACGAACAAATCAAGAATTTAATGTATTATATAAGTATGTTCTATTAACCCAAAAAAATATATTAACAGAAAAGTTAATTATTATCACGAAAAATAAAAATCAAGGGCAGAAAAAGGATTTTTTTTTATCGAAAAATTCATTATCTTTTTTCTCTAATTATTATCACAAAATAGTTGAAAATATTTAATATAAAAAAGGGTGTATATATATATCATATTAAATATATGGTAAAATTAGCCACTAATATATAATATATATTAAAATATAAAATATATATTAAAATAAAATTAAATAATATATATTTATATACAAATATATAATAAATGATATTAGAATATATATATATATATGCTCCATAAAACTTTTGTTTTCGTATTTCTGTCTAAGGTTGAATTACATACATAAATAATATATTATGAATGGAGGAGAACTTACACTGTGTGTCTAACAAATAATAAAATGACATATGCATCACTGTTGTGTATATATATGTTTTTTAAAGAGAAAGTACAAAGAATTAATTTTTAGTTAATTGATATTAGTTATTTTTTAAATTTAAAAATATTTTTTAAAATTTAAAAGTTAAAATTAAAGATTTATAATTTAAGATAAATAAAATAATTTTAAAAAATTAACTAATATTGATTGAAAACAAAATTAGCCCTTTTTTCTTTCTACACCTTAAATTTTCCATCATTTCACTGAAATCATCTCCTATTATATTTCGAGTTTAAATCTTCTAAATTTTATATTTTTATTTTAGAAAATAAAATGATATTTTTTATCATTGAATATTTTTTTTATATTTTTTTTTTGTCTTACCTATAAAATAAATGGTAATAAATTATATTTTACCCTCTAAAGTAAAATTCAAAATTTAGAGAATTCAAATCTATATTATAAATTATCCCTCCCCATAGAGTTTAGACTCACACCAAACGGTCCAAATATTAGCAATTTAATTTACTTCTTTAGTTTTTTCACTAACCATATACGGATATACCAATGCAACCTGCATTATTCTACAATAAAATTGATTTCAGTTAAGTACCCTCAGAAAACAGAACATGCACCTTAAAACTAACCTTTTAACACAAAAATGAGATTGTTGATCCTGGTAGCCACAACCAACTGGAAAAGAACTGCGGACGGGAGGAAGGAAATTAATTAATTAATTAATTATGATTAGAAAGTGAAGAGACAAGTGCAGCATATCAGTCACCACCATGTTATATTGCC
The DNA here is from genome assembly GCF_003086295.3 of Arachis hypogaea. Lineage (NCBI taxonomy): Eukaryota > Viridiplantae > Streptophyta > Magnoliopsida > Fabales > Fabaceae > Arachis > Arachis hypogaea. The sequence continues at coordinate 30,961,989 of NC_092054.1, forward strand.
CCCAAATTAGAAAAAGTGAAAAACAATTACTTCTTGAATTCGTTATAGCCACAAAATAAAATTGAGGATATCCTCGTAATTAACCACGAAGAACACGTGCAAGTAGATAAGCAACCCCGACAAATCAAGCACCTAAAAATATCGATAACGTTTGCAAGGTAGGAAAAAATAGTTCAAATAATATAAAGTTATTTTATTTAATTTTTATTAATTATTACTATAATTATTTATAATTTTAAATACAATAAATATATAATTATAAATATTATATGTATACAATTATATATATATATATATATATATATATATATATTAAATTAAATAAAATAACTTTAGGTGTTATCTTTTAGTCTTCCTAATTTTACAGCTAATATAAATATATAGGCTTATTAGTTACCCATTCAAATCTTCCTATTTTTTTTTCTTCCTCATTTGACTCTCCTTTTGAGTTTGTTTGCTCCAAACGGAAAAGAAACATCTTTTTGTGTTACTTCCCTACCCTTTTTCCTTTTTTTTATCTATACATAATTAGAATATAAATAAAATTCTCTTCTAGTTTGCTCTTGTTTGTCATAATTTTCATTTCGTTTTTTTTATGTTTCATTTATTGGTTTATTAATGATATTGTTGTTGTTTATTTATTTGTTATTTTTATTATTTAGCTGCAAATACTCTTCTTTACTTAATTTGGGTAAAACAAATGTTATTTAAATTATATTCATTTGCATACTTTATTCTAAGCTAAGCTAAGTGCTTTACAATGGATGTGTTAGAGGTCCAAGTTAAAAATGACAAAGACGTAAGACAAGAATGGGGTTGAATCATATTAGGATAATTTTCGTTGAAGCAAGTAAATTATAAATTCTATCAAGTCTTTGAACTTGTATGCAATGGAATATGTTAGCATATATAGTTCAAGAAATTCTTTTAGCTAATTGATTTAATTTCAAACAACTTCTAATATTAAAGAATAATTATGATGTGTTTTAAAAAAAAATTAACCAAGACAGTTTGTTGAGTTTGAGTTATTTATTGTGATAACAAATATTTAGTTAATTTATTGAGAATTAATTTTAATCTGTGATTTGATTGAATGTGCTATAAAATTTCAGGATTGTTAATGATATTAATACCGAGTTTGTTATGTTTAGAAAGAATCAACTATCAACAACAAGACACAAAAAGAATATGTAAAGATTTACTACTGTCAAATAGAAAAAGAAAGTATCATGATAACAATGAAAAATAATTTGCTACAACGGCTGGTAAAGCTAGGATTTCGCTACTAGAAGAAGAATTAGTTTTCAAAGAAACTAAAGGAGAAAATTCAGAAATCAAACACTACACATTGGGTGATATTCTTTTTCATTTTGGTCTCAATAGATATATTAAGTTTTTGTTTGAGTCTTCCTTATATACAAAAAAGGCTTATGATGAAATGAGATATTATTTGGAAAAGCTTATGAGTGAAAAGTCTTCAACTAGAAAGAAAAGTCAATTCAGTTCAAGATTAAGTTTGTGTCTTTGTCTTGGCGTTATTGTTTGATCTCGCGATTTGCTTTGGTCTTGGCATTTCACTACAAAAAATTTAACGGATACTGTCAGATTTATCGATGAATTTATCAAAAAAATCTGTTAGTAATTTATTTAGTGTCAGAATAAATTTAATGGTATAAACTTTATCGGTAATTGTTTACTGGCAGTTTTTTTCATCTGCCACTTATTATTGTAAGAAAATGCTGTCAATAATTTTTTCCGTCGGATTTATTCTCAAGAGAATCCGACGGTAATATATTATTTACTAATAATTAAATTAATAACTACCGGAAGATTTAACCTATGATAAATCTGCCAACAATTTTAAATTTTAAATTTTTTTCTTCAAAATGTTAGATATTTTATAAAATCAATAATTTGCGTACCTCCAGCCATTACTAATAAATTCTTTGATTTAATTTAGAACTTCCAATTCTTGAATCATAAAATCAGATAGAATCAAAATGTGTTTATTTTTGTTATGTAATCAGAATTGGGGACCCAAACTTTATAAAGTTTATGAACAGTCGTGTTCTTTCCATCAAAGAACAGACCAACTGCTAATATAATTAATTAATAATTACAACATCACCCAAACTAATTTCTATACTAACAAATTAGACCACAATTAGAATAAAAATTTTAACATTCTCCCACTTGATCCAACATTTATTACGTATAGTCTATAATTACATACTATGCTTAAACAATTAAGACAAATTACAAGAATCATAGCGGTAGGTTCTCATTAATCGAGTATTACTTTCTATGTATTACAATGTAACATCTCCTAATTGAATAAACTCTTTATATGGTGTTTCTGTAGAAATAAGCCCAATGCTTATTCTAGGTCCTTCACTGAATTTTATTTGTCATTCTCAATCATGTATGCGCATAAATACTAACCAAATGAGAAACAAACAATAATAAGAATTTCGTATCCAAATATGTCATATAATATATAAGTCATATAATTGTCGTTACAGAACATAAACCCATACTAGTAACATGATTCTTAAACAATCCTGGTGGCATGCCTTTTGTCAAAGGATTAACTATTATTTGTTTAGTACTAATCTACTCTATCTGTACCTCATTAAACCTAACTCGGTCTTTAATGGCTAAGTACTTAATATCGATGTGCTTACTTCAACTACTACTTCTATTATTCGTAGCCATAAAAATATAGCAGCTGAATTGTCACAATATATTCTCAATGGCCTAGAGATACAATCCATATATCTTAAGCCCAGAGATGAAATTCTTTAACCAAACACCTTGTGATGTAGACTCAAAACAAGCAATAAACTTGACTTCCATGGTAGAAGTGGCTACAAGTGATTGTTTTGTACTCTTTCAAGATATTGCTCCATCAGCAAGCATAAAGATGTATCCTGACGTTGACTTCCTAGAATCAACACATCCCGCCAAGTCTGAATATGAGTATCCAACAATTTTTAAATTGTCAGTTCGTCTATATGTAAGCATGAAGTCCTTAGACCCTTGAAGATACCTTAAGATCTTCTTTGTAGCTCTCCAATGGATAATTCCTGGATTACTTTAATATCTTCCTAACATGCTAACAACAAAAGCAATGTCAGGTCAAGCAATGACAGGTCTTATACAGACCTGAGCATACATTAGGCTTCCAATGACTGAAGTATAAAGAATATTTTGCATTTGTTCCTTTTCAAGTTCATTTTTTGGACAATGATCTAAGCAGAATTTGTCACTTTTCATAATAGGTACAACACTTGGTGAACAATTTTACATTTTAAACCTCTCAAAAACTTTATTAATATAGGTTTCTTAAGATAAACCTAAAATTTTTTTATGTTTATCTCTATAAATTTTTATGCCAATGATATAAGATGCATCACTCATATCTTTCATATCAAAATGTCTAGAGAGAAATTGTTTCACTTTAACAACCCTAAATTATTTTTTCTAAGCAAAATATCATCTACATATAAGATGAGAAATATGATCTTGCTCCCACTAAACTTGTGATATATGCATTGATCATAAATATTCTCAATGAACCCGAATAAAGAAATCACATTGTGAAACTTCAAATACCACTGTCGGGAAGCCTGCTTAAGACCATACATTACTCTATTAAGCTTGCAAACTAACTCCTTACCAGCAGTTGAAATAAACTCTTCAGGTTGTCTCATATAGACCTCTTCTTCCAAATCTCCATTAAGGAAGGCCGTTTTCACATCCATTTGATGCAATTCCATGTCAAAGTGTGCTACCAATGCTATAATGATACGAAAAGAGTCTTTCTTTGAAACAGGAGAAAAGGTTTTCATGTAGTCAATCCTTCCCTTTGAATAAATCATTTGACAACAAGTCAAGCCTTGTAGTGCTCAATATTACCTGATGAATCCTTCTTGGTCTTAAAGACCCATTTGCAGCCAATGGCATTTTTTCCATCAGGCAATTCTACAAGATCCCAAACTTGGTTATCCGCCATAGAATTCATTTCATCCTTCATAGCATCTAGCCATAAATTGGAATTACGACTTTCCATTGCTTGTAAAAATGTCGTTGGGTCATTTTCATCACAAACATCATAGTCAGACTCAGCAAGATACACCACATAGTCACTAGAAATTGCAGGCTTTCTTATTCTTGTTGATCTTCTTAATGTTGCATCATCAACCTCTTGTAAAGGTAGTAGCATAACAGGTTTTTCCTCTTTTTGAAGTTATTCTTGAGCTATATGTTATTGAATAACATGTTCATTATGAAGAGTTTGATCCTCCATCATATGGTCTACTTGAACATTATCTTCGTAATGTGGAACATCAGTAATAAGCTATTCTACATTGACCCTATCTATATAGACATTGTATTGAATAATCACTGTTGTACATAGAGAGATTTGACAAACATTGTCATTCTCAACAACTTTAAGATGATGATTCTCCCGCTTTTCATAATTTTACACTCATCCTCCATATTATGTTCTACGGTCACAAATCACAATACCATAAAATTTCCTCCTCCTACTAAATAATAATAATAATAATAATATCCCTTTATCTTGATGAGGAGGTAAATGCCAGTGTGAATAGCCTCCTGCCATTCTACTACGAAAAATCTTTAGGTATACAGAATGGTTTTTTGAATACATAACAAGAAGCACATTTGTAATACATAACAAGAAGAAGCAAGCCAATTGCATCATCATGGAGCAAAAATGGTATACAGAACACAGATAATACAATAAAGCAAAGTTGCAAGGTTTCACTTGTATCAAAAACTAGAGATTTTACTCGATAACCTCTTACAGAAAACGTCCAAGGAAACCCTTTATCTCATCAATATATGGCGATCGAGTAGGAATTATGTGACCACAATCATGTTCAATTATCACAGAACAACCATCGTCATACAATGAAGTAAGTTCCTTGCTTGCTTGGTTGGCTATCTGCCTGTCCTTACCATGTTCATTGCCGAAAATATGAAGAGAAGGGCACTTGATGATGCCGCGTTCCATCTCCTTTACATTGAGAGAAAAGCCTGAGCATATTATTACAAATTTGAAGTCCATTTCACCTTTTAGTTGTTCTTGTTGCGCAGAGATTAAAGCCGCCATCGCCGCTCCCTGTGAAAATCCCAAGATACCGTCAAATGACCCTTGTTGGGAAAAAACGTTCTTCAAGTGTGACAGGGAAGTATCATATCCTTCAGTTTGTTGCTGGTATTGAAGTGGATCGAATGGGCCTTCTGCTACCTTCCAATTGACATCAGTACTTCCATCAGAATTGGGAGCTACTAACCATGCAAATTTATTCTTGCAATTCTCCAAAGGTGGAGGTGGACTAGACAGCATTGGAGATGATTCACAAATCGCACCTTTGGCCAAAGTTGTTTGATAAATGAATGACAACTCATGAGGTGCATCCACGAAAACAAATTCGGCAATTTTCTTTAGTCTTTTTGCTAATGATGATGTTCTTCCCTTAATCATTCGTATTTTAAATAAATAAGATGTAAAATTAAATTAATATTAAAAATTGGTGAATAATTATAAACAACTAATATTTTATTTTAATTAAAGATATCAGAAACCCTTAATTAATAAAATGGGGTGAAATATAAGTTTTTAAAGCTAATGAAATCACTACACCACAACCGAAATTTTGCAGTGGTTATATTTTAATTTTGTGGCGGTTTTAAATTACTTCTAAATCATCCTATAGTAAATAAAAGAAGCATCACGTCTTAATACTTCAATTAAACTAAGGGTCCGTTTGGAAAACTCTAGAAGTAGCTTTTTTTAACTTTTGACTTATGAAAAGTAGTAGTATTAATGTTGGGTGCAATTTTTAAAACCAAATTGCAATTTTCTAAGAAGCTATTTTGAAGCTTATAGAGAAGTTAAAAAAAATGACTTCTCTCATAATACTTCTACTTTTCACTACATTTCTTTAAAATAAGCACTTTTAGAGTTAAAAATCCAAATACAAAATAACTTATTTATAAGTTACTTTTAACAGAGTCATTTATTGTTTAAGTTATTTTATCAAAAGGAACTTAATTAAGTTAGTTACCCAAACTGGGCCTAAGTATATTTTATATCTTCTAAGAGTAGAGCTTAGATCTGTTTTTTCTTTGTAATTGAATGCATCATCAAATAGTAGCTTATCTTTAAGAAATGCCACCTACATAAAATTACACAAGGGCTAAGCTTTGTTAACGATATACCCAATGCAAGTTGAATACCAAAGTGTTAATAAGTGTTGACCTTGTTTTGACTTCCAACACAACCAACAACATAGCGACCGAAAAGCTTTGCATATTACCCAACTAAACTTCCAATACTTCCACAAGCTGCTAACACAAAAACCTTTTCTTCCCCTTTTGGGTTTGCACAATTCAAAAAATCCCACATAAGCTGTCATTCCCTCAAGCCCCAAGAAAAAATCAAGATTTTATAATTTGCACTGCTTTCCAAACATAAGCAGCATATATTGATGTAGAGCAAAAAGAGAGATTAACTAGTAAAAGATGTGGTAGCATAGTTAAAGAGGTGGAGACAAAACAACAATGCTACATACAAATATTATTATTTTAAATCAGTATTTAGTCAGTAATAATTTGTATTTATATTTATAAGAATTTATATACAAAAAATATATAATTTATATCTCTAATTATCAAAGTTTGCACATAAATTAATACAATTTATATATATATATATATATATATATATATATATATCAAAATTTGTACAATTTATTTGTTAAAAATAATTTAATATTTATACTAATTAAATACTAGTTAAAATTATTATAAAACTTATGGCCTCCAAAATTTCTAATGTACAAAATATTAAATTTAAGTGGATATTACTATGAAGACTTTATAATTGTCTTCATATTAAAATGTTTTCTTTTGACTCTTAGATGATAGATTGTATAGTTAGATTTTGATATGTTCTAAAAGTGTTGTTTTTGTTTAAAGTATAGCCAAATAAATAAATTATATTTTTTAACAAAACATCTTTATAAAAAAATAATTTTGTTATCTTCATTTGAATAGTTGCCTTAAATTTATTGATGTGTTTATTGCAATTAACTTTTTTAATTTATGTAAAAAAAAAAGTAAACGACGACTAATTTTATTGGATAACGACATCATATCAATCCTTTATTTTAGCAAGCTTGAACATAATAGCAACAACATTATTCTTATTCTTATTATTAATATAAAATTCACCATACACTACATATATAAACGGAAAAGTTTGACATTTAAACCTTCTGCTATATATCTCATACTCTATTTTTTATAATCCCTTCATTTTTCCTCTTCTACTAACCTAACAATTTTCTTTCCAATATTGCTTCCATTGAAGAGGCCTACAAATGCAGAAGGGGTGCTTTCCATACCCAATGGGATGTCTTCAATTACTTGTAATTCGCCAGTTCGAAGATAATTTGATGTTTTTATCATAAAATTTTGGAAGTGGTGAATCATGAGATCAGGAATTAAAAACCCTTGTATGGTGATTCTCTTGTGTATATAACATTCACTAAATCTAGTGATGCTCGCTTTCTTATATCAGTATACTTCGATGTTGCTCCACAAACAATCACTCTACCAAATGTGTTTATGTTATCAATCACTGCTTCTAACATCTTGCCCCCAACATTATCGAAATATATGTCAATTCCCTCAGGAAAATACCTAGAATGAAATAAAAGCAAAATTACTTATGATACATTTTTTACTGAAAAAAAATAATTTAAATTTATGTGTTATTTTTTTGAAACATAAAAAAAATACAAAATTTTTTTTATTTAAAAATTAGGAGAATAATTAAAAAATTATAAGTTAAAACTTCTAATTACTTTTATATTTTGACACTTCATCCCATTTTTTTGTTGTTTATAGTACTTTTCGGTCTAATAAGTCAAAGACTAATCCGCTGAAAATTTGAGTTTTATTTTCATTTGATTAAGAGTGTATTTAGTGTAATTAACATTTATACACTATATATATATATATAATAAAAATGCGTAAAATAAATATTGATTTATAAATAGCTTTAACCGAATCTACAATTTCTTGAATTTATACTATTTGACTGCTCATATTGAGTTATATATATGCGCTACTGTTATATAGAATTGAACTCATAAAAAATATTTAAAACTATTTTATGAGTAAGAAATTATTATTTTAATTAAAAATCTTAATCATTAGTATTTTAAATAAATAAGATGTAAAATTAAATTAATATTAAAAATTGGTAAATAATTATAAACAATTAATATTTTATTTTAACCAAAGATCTCAGAAACCTTAATTAATTAGTAAAATGGGATGAAATATAAGTTTCTAAAGCTAATGAAATCATTACATCACAGTCGAAACTTTGCAATGGTTATTTCTTAATTTTGTGATGATTTTAAATTATTTTTAAATTATTTTATAGTGAATGAAGAAGCATTACATCTTACAGTAATGTTAGAAAGACAAAAAAATAATTAAAATTTATCTTATTTAACATTTATTAATTGTCAATAATTAATAAATACTAAATAAAACAAGTTCTAATTATTTTTGGCTAATTTATTTTGATTATCAAATATTTCTGCACACCTTAATACTTCAATTAAACTAAGTACATTTCATACCTTCTAAGAGTAGAACTTTAATCTGTTTCTTCTTTGTAATTGAATGCCTCATCAAATCCTAGCTTATCTTTAAGAAATGCAACCTACATAAAATTACATAAGGGTTAGACTTTGTTAATGATATACCCAATACAAGTTGGATATCAAAGTGTTAGCAAGTGTTGACCTTGTTTTAACTTCCAACACAACCAACAACATAGCAACCGAAAAGCTTTGCATATTGCCCAACCAAACTTCCAATATTTCCACAAGCTGCTGACACAAAAACCTTTTCTCCCCTTTTGGGTTTGCACAATTCAAAAAATCCCACATAAGCTGTCATTCCCCCAAATCCTAAGAAAAAAAATCAAGATTATAATTTGCATTGTTCAAACATAAGCGGGTGCTGATATAGAGCAAAAAGATAGATTTATTAGTAAAAGGTGTGTAGCGCGCATTATTAGCATATATAGTTGGAGACGTGGAGACAAAACCTTTTTCATTCGAAAAAGTACGTGGAACCAAAAGGGAATCAGCCAAAAACTAAATAAAATCATGTTAATTTAAATTAATAATTAATTTTAAATTTTTTAAATTTAAAATTAAAAAAATTTAAAATTAATTAAGTAAACCTAATTAAAATCTATAAAAACCTTTCTCTTCTCTCACATTAACCTACCCACCTCCACACACACAAACCCCTCTCTCTCACCAATGTTGCTGGAGGTGCCGCCGCGTCCAGGCCTGATCTCATCTGTCTCTCCCATGAATCCTCCTGATCTCATCTGGCTCTCCCATGAATCCTCGTTAAGATGCCTTAACCTTTTCGGCGAAAGTGTCCCAGTCCATTTGATGCCGCTCCACGAACAGAGTGCTAAGCCTCTTGGCATTTGGTCTGATAGTTCTTTTGTGACCCATATACCTCCTTCGACCGGCAAGAATCTTGGCCATGTTGCCATTGTTGTTAGTGACAAATACATTGCTTTCATCGCACACAATATAGCAGCAAGGCGGGTTTTTTTTTTTTTTTTTAAATGAAATAAGACTTTGTTGATGTTGAATAAAACAAAGGATACAAAATTAAACAATTTTATTTTCTGCAAATTATACGATTATAGAATTATAAAAAAACATTCATTTAATATGAAAAAAAACATCCTAATACTTAATAAAAGAAACATCCAATTATATTTTAGCAAAAATAATTAAATATCTATAAAATTAAAAAAATATGAAATTTTTAAAAAAATAGAGACATTCACATTTGCAATACAAAAAAATTCGAAAAATATATAAAATAACATCCATTTAGCATGAAAAAGAAACATTCTGATACTTAGCAGAAAAAACATCCATATATATTAATTCGTAAAGATTTTGAATTCACCAAAGGTATTTGGCTGATTTTTGGCTGATATGCTTTTGGTTCCCTAGTTGTTCTCTTTTCATTCTCAAAAAAATGATAACGGCATTCCCATTTCTATATTAAGGTGAAAGTTTAGGTATAATTGTGTTAATGTGAAGTTATATTTGATTATTGTTAGATAATTTAATAAATTTGTCTAAATTATTATCTAATAATTTTTAATTATAAATCTCGTATAAAGGTGAATCTTCATCTTCTATTAATTAATGGCATTCTATATATGATTTTTTTCATTGAATGTTTTGCGTAAACTTATAGAAAAAGGAGTGATATGATATTATTAAAATATAAATAATAATATTTATTATTATTATTATTATTATTATTATTATTATTATTATGGACCAATCAGATTAAGTTATCATAAGTTACAAAAAGTTGCTTCACATATATAAGTAACGTTAATAAACTATTCTAGCTTAGGTTAACATGCTTTATATTGGTTTTTATATTTTTATTTTTTATGGTATCTTTCGTCTCGACAAGTTAAAAATTAATCCGTCACGAATTTAAACTTAATTTAAAGGTTGATCGTTGCTGCATACACAAAACGTATGAAATTTAAACTCCCAACCATTTTTTAAGGAGATGAGTGAGCTATGACCAATTCAAGTGAGTTGTTTTATAGCGTTTGTTTTATATAAGGATAAAAAGAGTGAGATTATTTTGTCTATTTAAAAGTAAGTAGGCTTAGGATTCGGTGGTCCCATAACGTTTGGACCACTTAGTGATCCCATAACAAAACATGTTTTTTAAGTTTTTTTAATAACTGTTACATAGTCCTTTAACTAATTTTAATTATAAATTGACCCCATATATTTTATATAATTATAAAAATGATTTTTTATTTTATAAATAATTAATTTATCATAAATCTATCATGTTCATTAACAATCAAAAATAAAAACAATTTTTTGGCCATTACAATCGATTAAAATATTAAATTTGATTCGTCTCGTTCGCGAGGAATCATAAAATTGTGTTTTCTGCGAAAACCAATCGATTGGAATAATGAATCAATCGATTGAATTATATCTCAATCGATTGGATTACAGTTTACCACTAAACAATCGATTGAAAATTGACAAAAGCATGGTTTTCGCATAACTCAATCGATTGGTCATACGATCCAATCGATGGAACGATGAATAAAAATTGGATTTTTGTAATTCAATCGATTGTTTAGAATTTCCAATCGATTGAATGCTTCAAAACAACCTGAGTCTCACCAAATTCAATCGATTGCTTTTGTGACTCAATCGATTGAATTTACCCAAACAATATGAATTTGCCAATTTTAATCGATTGTAGTGTGTGTGAATTCAAATTCAATCGATTGGAACGCGATGTATTACGCCTATGTCAGTCTTGTTTTCGTTTTTAAAAATTATCTTCTTATTCATCTATCTTATCTTTAAAATTCTATCTTCCTTTTTTAAGGTTTTATTTTGAATTAGATACTCTAATCTTATCTTTTTTTGGTTTTTTTGGTTTTCGATTTTCGGTTTTCGATTTTTTCATATCGGTTGGAGTATCTAATTCAAAATAAAACCTTAACAAAGGAAGATAGAATTTTAAAGATAAGATAGATGAATAAGAAGATAATTTTTAAAAACGAAAACAAGACTGACATAGGCGTAATACATCGCGTTCCAATCGATTGAATTATTATTTCAATCGATTGAATTTGAATTCACACACACTACAATCGATTGAGTCACAAAAGCAATCGATTGAATTTGGTGAGACCTAAGTTGTTTTGAAGCATTCAATCGATTGGAAATTCTAAACAATCGATTGAATTACAAAAATCCAATTTTTATTCATCGTTCCATCGATTGGATCGTATGACCAATCGATTGAATTATGCGAAAACCATGCTTTTGGCAATTTTCAATTGATTATTTAGTGGTAAACTGTAATCCAATCGATTGAGATATAATTCAATCGATTGATTCATTATTCCAATCGATTGGTTTTCGCAGAAAACACAATTTTATGATTCCTCGCGAACGAGACGAATCAAATTTAATATTTTAATCGATTGTAATGGCCAAAAAATTATTTTTGTTTTTGATTGTTAATGAACATGATAGATTTATGATAAATTAATTATTTATAAAATAAAAAATCGTTTTTATAATTATATAAAATATATGGGGTCAATTTATAATTAAAATTAGTTAAAAGACTATGTAGCAGTTGTTAAAAAAACTTAAAAAACATGTTTTGTTATGGGACCACTAAGTGGTCCAAACGTTCTGGGACCACCGAATCCTAAGCCAAGTAAGTATGCTGTTTGTTTAGTCATTTATTTAAATTGAAATTGAAATTTAAATTTAAATTTAAGAGAGAAAATAATAATACATAAATAAATAAAGTTGAATAATAATGGAACCTACAAACTTATTATCACACATACATTCACACATGTTATACATTAATATTGAAAAAGTTTTTCTAACGTTTAATAAAGTAAAAAAATAAAAATTTAATTACTATTGAATTTAATAAGTTCACTTTTCAACAAATGATCAATCTCATTACTTTATAGTTTATGGATGAGCTTGATCCATGTTAATATATTTAGACGTTTATTTAAGATTAAACTACCATTTTTATCAACGACAGTTGAAAATATTGACATATCTATCCATAAAAAAGGAAAATTACTATTTGTACTTATGAAACAACAAAATTATTCAAACACTAAAAAATCATAAAAAAAATTTCAAATTACCTTTATCATCATCGTTTTCAACTTTTCATTGAACTCAAAACAGAGTGTTACCACCTAATACCCCTGCAACAAATCAACTGCCAAACTCAAACAGGTCATGTGCGGAATTGAATGAATTGAGCAATCCTCACCTGAGCTAAACTCTGAGAAGCAAGGGTGAGCTTGTTCTGTTTCGGCGAGAGAGACATTAGCTACGGTAGTTACTCTGAAGGTTCGGCGACTGAGAAGCTGATGATGATGGTGACATCGCCGGCAGTTCATTGGAGTAGAAGAGAGAGTGAGAACAGGGGTTGAGTTAGGGTTCGGTGGAGGAGGTGCGAGACTAATGTGGCTCCTTGGCAGTGGTCTGGACTGAGAGAAAGAACGACTGGGACGGTGAGGGTGGCTCGGGTTCATCGCAGATGGTGGAGACGACGGTGGTTCACGGCAGTTCTGGTGCCTAGAAGTGCAGACGGCGATGATGACAGGGCTGTGATGGTGGTTCAGAGGTCTCTGGTTCTTGAAGAGGAAAGAAGAAGGGAAAGAAGAGGAGAATGAGAAGTGAATTAGGATTCGGTGGTTTAAAATAGATGGCGAAAGAGACAGAAAGAGAGAGAGAGCTCGCCACGGTTTTGGTTCGCAAAGGGGATCGCGGTGGTGGCGGCTAGTTCGGTGGCCCGTCGGCGGCACTGGTTCAGTGATGAGGAGAAGGTAGCCACGTTAGGTGAAGAGAGGAGAGGGGGCACTGCGGCTCTAGAGTTACTGGCGGCGGCGAAGCAGGGGCTGTGCGAAGGTCCCCTGGTCGGCGAGGGCGAGATAGGAAAGGAGATAAGGAGGGGTGGCCACGGTGAAAGAGGACGGCATCGGATGAGGTTAGTGGTGGTGGTGGTGATAAGGTGATGAACAAATGAGGATGATAGAGTGGTTAGTGTGGAGGGGAAGATGATGCAGATGATGATAAGGGTAATTTGGATTTTTTATGTTATTTTTTAGTGTTTGGATAATTTTTTTGTATGGAACCTATATTTCATAGGTATAAATAATAATTTTCTTTTTCTAAGGACAGATATGTCAGCATTTTCAACATTTGTGAGTAGAAATGGTAGTTTACTGATAAATCACTATTTCATGGTTTATCTTGTGCTCAATTGAGTGGTTTTTATCAACTCTTTACCCACTTATTCATACTATTTGCATGGTTTTACTTTTTCCTTCGTGATTTTGTGCTATAATTGAAAACATGCTTCTTTGGCCTTATATTTTATTAATTTTAATCCTCTCTTATTACCATTCGATGCCGTGATATGTGTGTTAAGTATTTTCAGGGATTACAGGGCAGAAATGGCTTAGAGGATGGAAAGGAAGCATGCAAAAGTGGAAGGAATACAAGAAGTTGAAGGAACTGCAAAGCTGTCAGCCTGACCCTCTCACACTAAAACGGTCATAACTTGAGCTACAGAGGTCCAAATGATGCAGTTTTAGTTGTGTTGGAAAGCTAACGTCCGGGGCTTCGATTTGATATATAATGTGCTATAGTGGCCGTACATCTAGGCAACACGAACGCGTGCTCCACGCGGACGCATCGCAGTGACGAAAATCAGCGTGGCAGATTTCGCCTCAGCAATTTCTGGGCTATTTCTGACCCAGTTTTCGACCCAAAAAACACATATTAGATGCTATAAAGTGGGGAAATCCATTCATTCATGAATCATACTTTAAAATACACAAGTTTAGGTTTTTAGATGTAGTTTTTAGAGAGAGAGGTTTTCTCCTCTCTCTTAGGATTAGGATTTAGGATTTCTATTATGTTTAGGCTACTTCTCTCAATTTCCAAGTTCAATGTTCCTTTAATTTATATTTCTCTTCTACTTTTATTTACTCTAATACTTTTATTTTTATTTGACTTATGTTGTCCAGTTGGCTTATGAAGCTTTCCATGTTACATTTGAATATTCTATTTAATATAATTTGAGGTATTTCAGAGTTAAGATTTCTTTCTTTTATTTGTGTTACTGTTGCTTCACATTTGAAAGCATTTTTATTCGAGTAGATTTTCTTTTCTTTTGGCTTTGGTTGATCAATTGGCAACACTTGAGTTATCAAACTCCTTGTTGATTGAAAATTGAAATTCTTTGCTGATTGATTTGAATTCCAATAACTCTAGTCTTTTCTTAGGAATTGACTAGGACCTGAGGAATCAAATTGATTCATCCACTTAACTTACCTTCATAGTTAGAGGTTAATTAAAAGTGGGAGCTGAATCCAATTCTCATCACAATTGATAAGGATAACTAGGATAGGACGTCCAGTTTTCATACCTTGTCAAGAGTTTTATTATTTATTTAAATTAATTCCTACAGTTTACTTTCTTGCCATTTACTATTCTTACTTTTTATCTTTTACATTAAAAAATCCAAAAATATATCTTTTTACATAACCAACAATAAATCATACCTCCCTGCAATTCCTTGAGAAGACGACCCGAGGTTTAAATACTTCGGTTATAAATTTTATTGGGTTTTGTTACTTGTGACAACAAACTTTTGTAAGAAAGGAATTCTTGTCGGTCTAAAAGCTATACTTACAACGGGAATTTATTTGTGAAAATTCTAGATCGCGCGAGAGTTTCGTTCTTCAAAATGGCGCCGTTGCCGGGGAATTGCAAACGTGTGCCTTATTACTGGTTATTGTAAATATTTACTTTTAAATTGATTTTTTCTAAAAAAAAAATTCAGATTTTTATTTTAAAATTTTTATCTTATCGTATCTTAGTTTTAAATTTCAAAATTCAAATCTTTTTCAAAAATCATATCTTTTTCAAAATCTTATCTTATCTTATTTCAAAATTCAAAATTAAAAATTTAAATTTAAAATTTTAAAAATCAAACCTTTTCAAAATTTAAATCTTTTTCAAATCTTTATCTTATATTGTTGACTTTTTCAAAATTCAAATTTCAAAATTTTAAAATTCAAATTTCAAAATTTAAAATTCAAAATTTAATTTTCAAATTCAAAAAAAATTTAAATTTCAAAACCTTTTAATTTAAAAACTTATCTTCTCTTACCTAACTTATCTTATATTTTTTTTAATCTTAAAAATCTTTTTCAAACCTTTTCTCTTATTTATTTTATTTTATTGTATTTTTCTTTGCTTGTTTATTTGTTTTTGTTTTTAATTTTTATTAGTTTTTATTTGCTACTATGAATTCTCACCCCTTTGCTTTCAAGTTTGGTTCTAATGTTGTTGAAAGGAATGGAAACTATAATGAAAATAGGCATCAAGGTTGGAAGAATCAAAGATGGGAGGAGTCACAAGGATTTGATCAACCCCCTTGGCAACAACCCCCTCCAATGCGCTATCACCAACAACCATTCTGTGATGCGTACCAAGATGATGAATATGGTGGACCCCCTTATAGTTACCAACAAGTCCCATCATATGCTTATGAACCACCTCCACAACATACCTTTGAACCACCAAAATCACAAGTCCCCTACAACCAAACACCTCCGTATTATGAGTCCTCTCTCCCAACAAATGAACCCTCCTATCCACCCCAACTTCTATTGGATAATAACACACTCATCTCTAACATCATTGGTCTCACCTCTACATTCCAAAATCTTATATCCCGCATGAACCAATCTTCTACCTCCAATATTCAACCCTCAAGCTCTAGTGCATTTCCTTTTCAACCACATAATAATCTTTCCATCCCATCACCACCCTCTATGGAAGAGCACCCACATCCATCAATCCAAGAGCAAGATGATCCCTGCTATGCTATTGACAAGGAACAAGAGAAAAGGGATCGTCTTCGCAAATTCATACTTCATAAAAAGCTAAAGAAGGCCCTACAGGTGAAGGTAGTAGAGATCCTTGAAGTTGAAGGAGTGGTTGAAGAATTAGTGAAGGAAGACAACAAGGAGGAGTTGGATTCTGTACTTGAAGATGAAGGAATAATTGAAAGGAGTTGTCATGGAAAGGAAATCATCAAGGATGAGTACGATTTTATACTAAAACAACTGGACAAAGCAGTAATTATTGAAGAGGAAGAAGTAGTTGAAGACTTGAGAGATGCTGAACCTCCATGGGAAAGTCAAGTCATAGAACCTCCTTCAAAGACATTTGAAATTGATGTTGAGGAGGGTGTACAACCTCTAAGGCATAGCCTGGTTGAAGACTTTGAAGAGGTTGAAATTAAAGAAACTTACAAGGAGGTGGAGGAATTCAAAGAAGAGCACAAGGGAGTGGAGCTTGAAATTACCTTACCAAAGTTGTTGGAGACCTCTCCGCCTAAGTCACCACCATCCTTCACAACATTCAAGTGGGTAAAATTCATATCCCTTAACTTTCTCATCCCACTTGAATATGGTTTACTTGAGATAGATGGTCAACTTAGAGCTCTTTGTGGCTATAAGAGCAAGCAGGAGATGGTTAGTAATAGGAATTGTCATGCAAGGTTCAATATGATTGTATGCTCCAAATTAAAGTACAAAGGTTGTATAAAGCTCAACTGAATGGGTCTAGAAAGTTGTTTGGCTGCATTAGTGAGAATTCAGATTGTTTGCCACCCGGTTAGAACAATAATGATCAACAAGAAGATGGGTGCAAAAACAAGATTTGGGATCCAGGCATATATGAGGATCAAATTTAGGAGCTCAAAACTTGTGACAAACTCCATCAAAGCTTGAGAAATTTACTTGGTATTGATAGAGCTTATTGGAAGTCCAAGCATTGGTGGAAGTTTCAGGATGAGTTCAAGCACAAGCCGCCATGACAAGGAGCTCACCAAATGTCCAACTTAAGGACTTTAACTAAAAGTGCTAGGTGGGAGACAACCCACCGTGGTATAATCGTTCCTTTTCAATTTTAATTTTATTTCGTTTTGTTTGTTTTAAAGTTTTGTTTTATTCTATTGAACCTGGAATTATTCATAACCTCCATATCAGCATTTGCATTCTGCATTCTGCATACTGCATAAAAAAAAAAAAGCACGCACGCGACGCGGCAGCATCGCTGACGCGTCCGCGTCACCAGTGCGTTTTGAAGAAAAGAGAATTGGACAGAGAGTCACGCGTAAGCGTGGCTGGAGGCGTGCCTTAGGCACAAATATGATCACGCGGCCGCGTCGCTGACGCGTTCGCGTTGTTTGCGAAATAGCCTCCACACGCGTCACCCACGCGAACGCGTGGCCCTGTGAAATCGACGTAAATGGGTGTATGGCAGTAAGTTATGATGGAGTGAGGCTGGAACCATGCTAGAAGCACAAGCCTTACCACGCGAACGCGTGCCCCACGCGTCCGCATCATTTTTAAAAAAAAGGCCATTCGCGCGATCGCATCAACCACGCAATCACGTCACCCCAAATTTTTGGCAAAATGGGTTTGAAACAGAGAGTTGCGCGAACGCATGGCCGCCCTCGCGCCATTCGCTTAAATCAAGTCACGCGACCATGTGACCCACGCGTCCGCATCATATGCGACGCACAACTTATCCAGATCAGCCAAGATATCTTATCTTTTCTTCCCCAAATCCTAATTTCTTTCTTCTTCTTTCTTCTTTCTTTCTTTTCTTCTCCCCCTCTACTCTTCTATCCCTTTAATTTAATGCATTTATTTGTTCTTTTTTTTTTCTTCTCAATTTCATCTTAGCTTAATTCCTTTTGGTTTCTTTTTCAATTCTTTTTCATGTTGGTGTTGGAGTTTTATTTGGATAGTACCTTATTTTATTTGAGCATGTGGCTATTCTGAGGAGAGATTTGACAATTGACATTTACTTATGGCTCTCATATACATTTGGATTACATTATTTTCATCCCTATTTTAACTTGCACACCAAGTGTTTGTGAAAAAGCTTTTATGGCATTTTGAATCTTATTTTATTTTACTCTTTCACTTGCATACCTCTTTTTCACAACACTTGTGCTCCACATGTATTTGGGATTATCATTCACAATTGTCATCATTATACATGCTCTTTAATTTGGCACATTTATTACTTGATGCTTGAACTATGCTTCTCATGCCTATTATTTGCATGTTTTTACCCTCTTGCCTCTAATCATTTTGAATTGTCCTTTTTTTATCTTTATTATTGTCTTCCCTACATGTTGTAGCTACCATGTAGTTGGGCTATCATCTTTCCTTTGGCATTTCTTATCACTTAGAATTTCTTCCCTTCCGGTCCTAGTTTTCTATATTTCACACTCTTCCTTTTTCTTCTTCCTAGGCATGGGTACCAAGAAAGGAAAAGAGAAAGCCACTGATAAGACACCGGCACGGAGAGGAACCAAGAGACCTCCAGCTAAGGCGCCTCTATCTACAAGCGTCAGTTGGAGCAACCCATCCACTTGCACATCTTAGCATGCACCGAGGACGGTGCAACCTTTAAGTGTGGGGAGGTCGATACCGATCTCCATGGGTTAGTTATTTTCTTCTCAACACCAATATTTTACTTTATGTGTTAGTTCATTGTTGTATTTGCATGTATTAATTGCATGTTTGTTTGATTTTATGCATATTCTACTTGGTTGAAAAATAATAAGTTTCTTTTCAAGACCTTTTTTATAGAATTTCACTAATTTAAATTAAAATTTGTGTTAAATTTGTTTGAAGATTGTAAATTGGAATATGGTTTAAAGCTAAGAACACACAACCTGTGAGATTTTGAGCTTATTTATATGGTTACATTATTTAACCATAAATTTTTATTCTTGTATGTTTTCTTCCCTATGATTGCAATCTTTGCTTTGTTCCATTCTATATGTCCAATGTTTAGTGTATTTACATGCTTGCATATGATTGAGGCCATTATTTATTATTAGCTCACTTATCCCAAATAAGCCTACCTTTTAAATCACCATTGTTAGCCACTTTGAGCTCTTTTATCCTCATTTGTTCTATATTTTACCACATCACTAGCCTTAAGCAGAAAAACAAGTAAATACCCCAAATTGAATCTTTGGTTAGCTTAAGATAGAGATTGTGTAACAATTAAGTGTGAGGAACCGTGGGAACATGGGTTAATAAGGGAATGTGTTATGTTGACAAAATATTAGAAATTTGGGTGCCTACTCATGTGAGACCAGAAAAAATAAAAATCCATGTACATTAATAAGTTATGTTTATTTTTCTATTTAAAAAAAAGGAAAAAAAAGAAAAAAAATCCAAAAAAATATTCAATAAATAAGTAAATAAATAAGGGGACAAAATTATCCCAATGCTAAGTTAAGTTAAGAAAAAAGATCAATACATATATGATAAAAAATTAAAAGAAAGGTTGATGCATGAGTATGAGTATGTAATACAAAAGTGGGACTTTTTGGGTAGCTAGGCATGATTCTAGAGTTATATAGAGTGTATGTATGTTAGGTGAGAGCTTGGTTAGTCAAAGATTCAATTTATAGCTCACTTAGCCATATATATACCTTTACCCTTACCTTAGCCCCATTACAACCTTGAAAAAGACCTCATGATGTTTGCATTGGTACATTAAATTTTTGTTGATTGGTTAGATGAAGAACAAAGTTTAGAAAGCATGATTAGAGAAGAGTAAAGTGATTACCCTATACACTTGAGAGACTAGAGTGCATATACACCATCAGTAAGGGTTCAATGCTTGATTCTATGCTCCCTGCTTTCATGAGCTATCTTCTTACAAGTTTACTTGTCTTTTATTGCATGACTTGAATTATTGAAATCCAGTTTATATTTGTTTTTGAAGAATTTATTTACTTTTAACCAAGTAGGAAAAAACATTCTGCATTTAGTTGCATTCATAGGTTGCATTTCATACATTCTACCATTCCTCTTCACTTGTATAGCTTCTCTTGAGCTTAGCATGAGGACATGCTAATATTTAAGTGTGGAGAGGTTGATAAACCACTATTTCATGGTTTATCTTGTGCTCAATTGAGTGATTTTTATCAACTCTTTACCCACTTATTCATACTATTTGCATGGTTTTACTTTTTCCTTCCTGATTTTGTGCTATAATTGAAATCATGCTTCTTTGGCCTTATATTTTATTAATTTTAATCATCTCTTATTACCATTCGATGCCTTGATATGTGTGTTAAGTGTTTTCATGGATTACAGGGCAGGAATGACTTAGAGGATGGAAAGGAAGCATGCAAAAGTGGAAGGAATACAAGAAGTTGAAGGAACTGCAAAGCTGTCAGCCTGACCCTCTCTCACTAAAACGGTCATAACTTGAGCTATAGAGATCCAAATAATGCGGTTCTAGTTGCGTTGAAAAGCTAACGTCCGGGGTTTCGATTTGATATATAATTTGCTATAGTGGCCGTACATCTAGGCGATGCGAACGCGTGCTCCACGTGAACGCATCGCAGTGACAAAAATCAGCGTGGCAGATTTCGCCCCAGTGATTTATGGGCTGTTTCTGACCCAGTTTTCGACCCAGAAAACACAGATTAGATGCTATAAGGTGGGAAAATCCATTCATTCATGAATCATACTTTAAAATACACAATTTTAGGTTTTTAGAGAGAGAGGTTTTCTCCTCTCTCTTAGGATTAGGATTTAGGATTTCTATTATGTTTAGGCTACTTCTCTCAATTTCCAGGTTCAATGTTCCTTTAATTTATATTTCTCTTCTACTTTTATTTACTATAATACTTTTATTTGTATTTGACTTATGTTGCCCAGTTGGCTTATGAAGCTTTCCATGTTACATTTGAATATTCTATTTAATATAATTTGAGGTATTTCAGAATTAAGATTTCTTTCTTTTATTTGTGTTACTGTTGTTTCACATCTGAAAGCATTTTTATTCGAGTAGATTTTCTTTCCTTTTTGGTTGATCAATTGGCAACACTTGAGTTATCAAACTCCTTGTTGATTGAAAATTGGAATTCTTTGCTGATTGATTTGAATTCCAATAACTCTAGTCATTTCTTAGGAATTGACTAGGACATGAGGAATCAAATTGATTCATCCACTTAACTTACCTTCATAGTTAGAGGTTAATTAAAAGTGGGAGCTGAATCCAATTCTCATCACAATTGATAAGGATAACTAGGATAGGACGTCCAGTTTTCATACCTTGTTAAGAGTTTTATTATTTATTTAAATTAATTCCTACAGTTTACTTTCTTGCCATTTACTATTCTTGCTTTTTATCTTATACATTAAAAAAATCCAAAAACATATTTTTTTATATAACCAATAATAAATCATACCTTCCTGCAATTCCTTGAGAAGACGATCCGAGATTTAAATACTTCGGTTATAAATTTTATTGGGTTTTGTTACTTGTGACAACCAAACTTTTGTAAGAAAGAAATTTTTGTCGATCTAAAAACTATACTTACAACGGAAATTTATTTGTGAAAATTTTAGATCGCGCGAGAGTTTCGTTGTTCATTTACTCTTTTATGTAATATTCAAATTAAAATGTTAGGGGAATACGAAGTTAGATTTTCCAAATAACGAATCCAATATACTATCGTAAGTCATAACCTTAACATTGTTGTTGAGCTAAATTTGTGAAATATATTTTTCAAGGACCGATACGACGATGACACATATTTTACAGGACAAAAACAGGGTTTATTTTAATTTAATAAATAAAATAATTATAATAATTACTGAAATAAATAATTTTAACAATATTTATCAAAATAAATACTCTTTTTTTATCTTGTTTACACTGTAAATGAGATAATTTTGCACGTATTTCGTTTACAGTATAAACAAGATACGTGGGGACCTATTTCGTTTATACTGTAAACGAGATATGGCTGGAAGACGTCTTTAAATATATGTCGTTTACAGTCTTTGACCGGGTCCCATTTTAAACTTTTCAAATTCTTTCTAGTCTTTTTTATCCCTTTCTAAGCATATTATCAATATATACGATGATGGCGCACGCAGCATGTAATGATGGAGATATCAACAGGCTGAACGAGATTTCACATTACGCCGGGCAGCCGACTTTGAAGTTAGTTCTTTTGTGTTGAATTTTATGAAATCCCATATAGATATATTTTTGTATGTAGCTATGGTTAGCGTACTCGCAAAGAACTGTCATATAGTTTGTAGTGTTAGGAATAAGTTGCTTGTAGAAAGTTGAAACTCTATTTAATTGTGGTAAGCTATTACTAAATAGTTGTTAGTTTAGAACTCTATGTTTTAGTTAGGGTTTTTTTTTAGTATCAAATATATTAAAATTAACATAGTAATATTTGTCTAAAAAACAAATAATTAAATATGTAAATATGTTCTTAACTAGAAATATGTTTAACTTAAAAAGAAATATTTATTTTACTGTAATATTTTTTATACTAAAAAGATCCTACTACAAAAGTTTTTAATTACTTAAAAATAGTGTCAGAATTTAATAGGAAAAATATAGAAGCCTATTTAAAAGTTTTAAAATACGAGGACCGTTAAACGTCTAAGATCCAATTAATCATTTCAAAATATTTTTTTATAATTCTGAATTGTTTTTTTTTTTTTTCAGAAGTCTCGCCTTCTACTGTTCTGGCGAATGAGTCATACCCTTTCTCCACCAGATGCCATCGTCCCGTGTTTGGTTGAGGCTAGATTCGGCAACATGATGCCCCTCAAGAATTTCACATTCGACAATTTTTTGATTATGGCATTCGTGGAGCGATGGCGTCCGGAGACACACACGTTTCATCTCCCGTGGGGTGAGGCCATTATCACCCTGCAGGACGTGGCGTACTACCTAGGGCTACGCGCACACGGGGAGCCAGTCGGGGGTGCCTCCGTGACTTCGGTAGGTACCACCAGACGGAGACGTGGCAGTTTGTGGAGCAGCTGCTGGGTGCCAGGCCTCCGGTGGCTCCACAGTAGGCCGCGCAGAGGAAGGAGTCATTCACGCTGAAGCTTGTTTGGCTGCGGGACCATGTCCGCCAGATGCCCCTACAGACGACCCAGAGACCCTTCGACAGTACGTCAGGTGCTACATTATGTTGCTAATCGAAGGATATCTCATGATGGACAAGTTGAACAACTTGGTCCACTTGCGTTGGCTCCCACTTCTGGAGGACTTCAGGCGGTGCCGAGTGTTGTCTTGGGGCTCGGCCGTGCTTGCCTGGACGTACCGGTCACTGTGTTCGGTGACATACCGAAGCGTCACGGACATTGCCGGCTGCACTCCGTTGTTGATGTCCTAGATCTACCAGAAATTTCTTCAGTGTTGTCTGGCAGGTAGAGGGATCTACCAGTATTCTATGGCTGCGAGGTAATAAATATTTTTTTTTGTATTTAGTTATGACTTTGTTACTTCCTACGACTTATTGCATAACGAACTGCTTTTATTCTTCTGGTTGGTGTGAGGTTGGTTGGATTGCAGCAGTAGAGCAGAGATCAGAATGAGGTCAGGGTCCTGCGATGGCGGGTATCGATTGACCGGTTAGGATTCGATGAGGTTAGTACCACGTTTACGAGCACAACGTATTCGATGAGATAATGTTGTACGTATTTCGTTTACACTGTAAACAAGATGATCTTATCTCGTTTAGACTGTAAACGAGATACGTACAAAATTATCTCGTTTACAGTGTAAACAAGATAAGAGAGGGGTATTTATTTCGATAAATATTTTTTACATTGTTTATTTCAATATTATTATAATTATTTTATTTATTAAAATAAAAAATCCGACAAAAACATGATATTACTCTTGCAACTTTTCTCTTTTCACAGGGCATGATTTACTTGGATTTAATTAATTAATTAATAATTAATTTAAATATGTAGTCAATTGTGTCATTTGTATAGGTAAATATAGCACAAAGTATGCTTGACCATCACTGTAATAATGAAGTATCCATGCAAATACCATGATGAGCCATATAATTAATATAAGAATATTCATGTAAATTAGCTAAGATTATGTTCATTTACAACAGAAGTTTACCTAGAACCCCAAGATGATAAGTGAGTGGAAATTCGGAGAGCTCTAATTTTCTCAGTATGGTTGTTTCTTTCACTAAACAGTACTCAGCCCAAGTGAATACTCCAAGAACCAAATCACCTTTCACGAACTTATTGTTACCAGAAGCCACAACTTTTTCAATAACAGGACCATCAATTGCCTGGAAAGTGAATACATCAACACATAACGTTTGAAGCCGAGGTAGGGAGAGGCAAAATTAAAGGGGACACTTTGGACATAATAATGATCTTCTTGCAACATATTATTAAGGGTCAAATTAGTAAAATTTTTACTTTTTAAATATATTGGGTTTTTGAAAAATAATTTTTTGAAGAGCCTTGCTATTACATATTCAAATTATTTTGACAATTAAGTTTAATTAAATTAGTCAAAATTTAATAAAAATTAATTTTATTAGTGAAAGTATGAATATACGTTTCAACTAAAGAAAGAGACTTTGGATATAACGATCTTCTTGCAATATATTAAGGATAGTAAAATTTTTACTTTTCAAAATACTAATTTTTGAAAAATAGTTTTTTAAAAGTTGAAATAGCTTTGTTTAGTAAATTAAACTATAAATAATTTTTAATAAATACAAATAACACTAAACTAATTGTATTTAGTAAAAATATAAAAGTAAATTTAAATATTTATTAATATACAAAAATAGATTAGACTTTTTAATTTTAGTAAGTACAAATTTTTAAGTATTTTTTAAATTTTTAAAAATTGTAAGTATAAAACATAATTTTTTTATTTATTAAACACAAAATAAGATACTTTACAAAGATCACTCTACAAAATTTTACTAAATTTAAACTTAAAAATAAAAATATACCAAGTAAATTTAGGAGAATTTCAAATTAAATTATATTTCTTTTTTATTTAACTTTAAAAAATAGATTTGATTTGTGTTTTGTAAGTTGAATCATGTATTATTCTAATAATGTTAGGGAAGAATCTGATATGACCCGCTTAAGAAGAGTTTTTTACTATAAAAAGATGGAACTTTTTTCAGTAAAAAAAGTATAAATCGGACCTTATGCTTTGTTTGGATATAGAAAGAAAAATGGAAGGAAAGAAAATAAGAGGAAAGAAAATAAGAGGAAAGAAAAAAAAAAGTAGAGTTATTAGTATGTTGTTTGGATAAATAAGAGAGAATGGATGGAAAGAAAATAGAAAAAAAAAATTTTTTTTTGTTTGAATTGAAAGAAAAGTGAGAAGAAAGAAAATCATAATAATACAAAATTACATTAATACTCTTATTTATATTACATGAAAATTATAATATATTAATATAATACAAAAGGTAAATTTGTAATATCATGTTTACTTACAAATTTTCTTCGGTTTTTTTCACATAGATGAAGTGAAAAATTAAACATGGGTCTGACGTCAATTCTTTTCCATTCCATCCAATTTCCTTTCACATCCAATCAAAAGAAAACTAAGTTTTTCGTTCATTTTCATTCTCTCCATTTTCTTTCCTTTAGTTTTCTTTTGTTCCAAACACAGTGTAAAGGATCAACCAATAAATGAAGATAAACAGAAATATAGAAATCGGCCCACAAATAGTAGATTGTAATAATTGGAGCATATGTAGATATAAATTAACCTTATAGTCATGCTAATATTATCCTTCTTGCAACCTTTACTTTTATACTGTTTACTAATAATAATAATAATAATAATAATAATAATAATAATAAAATAATAGGTTATAGGCCTAACAAAAATAATTCTAAAAAATCAAAATCAAAAACTGTAATTCTAAATCCTGATTGGAAGACGTATATTTAATTTTTTTAATAAAAAATTGTTAATTTAATTAAAATATGATTATTATTTTTCTATTATTGTATATCTATTTATTTAGCTAATATATTAGTTTTCTTCTTACAATTAATTTTTTGTTCTGAAATAAAATTAATTAATAATTTATTATTTACTATTATTTCATTTTTTATTTAATAATCATATTATTATACCTATATTTTTTAATTTTTTGGCTTTATCTCGAGTGTTGTATTCTAAATATGTATATATACATAAATATAATACATCCCGAGTGTATTTGGAATTTTTTTTTTAAGGTATTTCACAGCTAGGATGGATAGTACTCTACTTCTATATTGATTAATCTTTTATCTTTTGTATCCGAAATATATAATGGTAGTTTAAAAAGTATACGTTGCACATTTTAATAATAAATAAAATATTTAAATAATTTAAAATAAAAAATTTATATTTTTGTTGTCAAACTAATCATATAATATAAATACAAATATCGATTTTAAAATTTAATTTTAATTATAACTAACAAATGATATGTGATATATTTTGGTTGTCAAATTAATAATTAATAATAATATATAAAAAAATAGAGTGGTTAATTTTTTATATATGAAGTAAATTAGTGTCACTACAAAAAATAGAGTTATTTTAACACTTTATTTTTTAACACCATAATTAAATGTCAAATTTAATATATATTTTTGACAAATATCACAAATGTCAAATTTTCTATATTTTCTTGATGAATAATTTGACCGTAGAAAATTACTTCTCAATTTTGATACTCATTTGTTTTCAATTTACTCCACTATTTTTCTTCTTCTTTGGGCTCTGTTAATTTTGACATCACACTGCTCTCAGTTTAGGATTATACTACTCATTCTTTATCTTCAAAATCTCAATTTATTCTTTAGTTTCAAGATCTCATTTCATTCTTTGTTAAAATTTTTTGTTGAAAATATTTTATAGTCAATAAGTGTCAAAATAAATAGTATTTTTGACAATTAATAAGTATCACAGAAAATATGTTCTCAAAATTTTCTAACAAATTATTTTTGACAGCCAATATTTATCAAAATAAGATTTAAATTTTTTTCACAATCACTTATATGTTAAAAATACTATTTTTGACAAAATTTTTATTAACATATTTTCATAGTTAAAATAGTGTCAAAATTTGTTTTTTTGACAAATTTTAATTTTCTTTTACACATTATAACCATAAAAAATAATCTATATTGTTGTAGTGTGTGTAATGCACAGTTATTAAAAAAGTTGGTATTTTTCTTTAATATGGAGTTAATTTTTTTTAAATTGTTATTAAACAAATTGGAGGATCAAATTTGTTAAGGAGAGAGAAGAAAAATAAAATTTGAAGGACCGATTTAGATTGAGAAAAGCTCTACATCCATGTAAAAATTATATGGATGTTATCCAAGTACCTTCTACTACACGTGTTTTCCCCCACCCATACACTCGTTTGTTTTACACGCGCCTCATATAACGTAATCCAAGTACCTTTTTCTTTTTCTCTGTTCGCGTTCTTCTTCTTGTTCTTCTTCTTCCTTTTCTCCTTCTTCTTCTTCAACCTAATTAAATTCATTCATTCTTCTTCTTCTTCTTCTTCTCACGCTCTCGTTTACGCACGGAGCGTCTTTTTCTTCTTCGCCTTCTTCTTCGCGTTCCTCCTTCTCCTCCTTTTCCTCCTTTTTCGCGTTTCTTCTTCTTCACGTATTTTCTCCTTATCGTCATTTTTTTGTTGTTGTTGCTGCTGTATTTTTTTGTCTTTTCCTCCTTCTCTCTCTGGTGAAGAAGCAGTAGAAGGTGAGGAAGAAGAGTTTTGAATAGTGCAGAATGAACTGAACAGTACTCATGGTGAACCGAACATAGTACTCATGGTGAACCAAACATAGTATTCATAGTGAACCAAACACAATACGATTGTATAGTACTGAGTGAACGAAACATAATCCATTATATAAAATCAAATTCAAACAGCTTTCTGCAGAATGAACCGAACACAGTACTCATGGTGAACCGAACACAGTAGAATGAGTGCGATTTGGATAATTCTTCCAAAACGCATCAATTTGATGAGGTTTGGATTATTGAATTTTGAATCGAATTCAATGGAATGCAATTGCTAAATTTATTTGAAGTGAATTGAATGGACTGAGGTGATCTATATCTAAATTGAATTTATTTGAATTGATAATATGTAACTGTGAGTAACTGTTCGGTTCAGTAAGTATTATAGAGGTGTTTCACCATGTGCATGTGTTCGGTTCGGTATGCAGAAAGAAGTCTAAAAAAAATTAGACGAATATATTCTGTTTTGTTCCCTAAGCACTATATAATTGTTTCATCATAATTAAGATTTCAGTTCACCGTAATTAAGATTTCGGTTCACCCTAAGTATTATTCTTGTTGATTGAAAGTTGATCACCATTTATTCACCACATGAACATTGTTCGGTTCGGTGGCCTTTGTAATTTTGATTCATCAAATGAATGTTGTTCGGTTCGGTGACTTCCTTTTACTTTGTTCAATGTTTAAGATTATTGTGATGCGTTTCGGAAGAATAATCCAAATCGCACTCACTTAACTGATTTTGAAGTTGATTCATTCATTGTTTCCATTCAGGAGTTCATATTGAAGAAGAAGAAGAACAACAACAACAAAGATAATTACGTTGAAGAACAAAAAAGAAAACGCAAGCAGAGGAGAACAGTAAAACCTATAACACGAGTAGAGAAGAAGAAGTAACGTTTTTTCATAATGAGCGCAAAGTAACGAAAGATTTTCAGGCGCGTGTTTTCACTCTCATTAATGCGCATGACTCTATTTAGGATTGGGCCAACTTGGTTACATGGTTATATAGATATGTAGCGCGTCCCATTTAGATTGGATATACAAATTTAAATGTCAGGTTTATACATTAAAATTTTTTAAAAATTCAGATACATAAATTGGAGTGTCAAATTTGTGTAATAAAAATTTAAAAAATTTAGGTAGACAAATATATGAGAATTAGGTTTGTGTTTTAAATGATAAATCTGTTAATTAAATTTGTATCTTTTACATTTTTGTTAAATACATCATATTTTAATAACATTATAAAATATTATTATTTTTTCAATATCAAAATTAAAAAATAAAATAAAATAGGTGATAAAAAAAAGAAAAAAAAAGAACTTATTAATTTAAAAAAATAAATTACAATTAAAAAAGTATCATATAATAAAATTAATAATATATAATAAAAAAAAAAGTTTAGGGGGCTAGCAACTTTTTTAAATTCTGATCAGCATGTAACCAGCAAAAAAAAGTGAGTCATTGGATGAAATCTCACACCAATCTTACACTATTAAAATCATCATTAATGATTATTTGATGATTACAAATACCAAAAATTGTTGGCCCTAACACTCCTCTATAATAAAATATATAACACTTATCTTATATTAACAAAAGCTCATTATTCAAGTCTAATAAATAAATCACATGTCACCTCATACAATTTCAATCAAAATCATGGTTTATTATAAACCAAAAGAAGATGGTTTATTTGCTTTGTCAAATTGGTATCGGTTTGCTATTACTAAAATTTTAGGGCTAAAGTAGATATAATTACAATTTTTATACGGTACAAAAAATAGCCATAAATTTAAAATAGATAATTATTTAAATGAAAATGGAAAAAATATCTTTTTATAAAAATATTTTGTTAAAAAATTAAATTATTTATTTAGCTACACTTTAAACAAAGACAACACTTTTAGAATATATTAAAATTTAATCATACAATTCATCATCTAAAAATAAATAAAAAAATATTTTTATATAAAGATAATTATAAAATTTTTATAATAATATTCACCTTTAAAATATTCATTCATAAACCTTAAAGAATGAAAAGAATTTTTTTTTTTACCATAAACAAATCCTAAAAAGAATAAAAGATACCATTGATTGCCAAAAGAAAATAAAAATAGAAATAACAAAATAATAAGTACCTTGCCGGGAGTTATGCGGGTGGAATAGCTGATAGCATCTTGGGAAGTGTTAAATCTCTTCATGCGGTTAATCTGATATGGGTCAATAGATATATACATATTCTTCACTATTATATCATCGTTTCCTTCCTCTACTGACAGACTTAAAGTCTCTGTTTTTATCTCAAAATCTGACTCTTTTGGTGCACCTTCAATGTGATGCTTTATCACTATGTATTTGTTACTTGGGAACGGATTCGGTAAGCGGCTATACATAGCGCACTGAAATGCCATTTTGTTGTTTGGCGCACCTATCAGTCGAAGGAGGTAAGAATAAAAATATATTGTTTTGGTGAGTCTTTTCTATAATTTTGTATAAGTTAGAGGGGTACTTTTAGAATTTTTAAAATGAATACATTTAACTTAATGGTTAGAATTAGGTAGACAATCAGCATTTGGTTAACAACTATTACTGTCGCTAAGTTCCTCCTCCAGCCCAGGTTCTCTTCCTCCCCTTCCCCTCCCCTTTCCCCTCCGTCGCAATCGCAACCTTTTCCTCCCCTTTCCCGTCCGTCGCAATCGCACCCTCTTCTTCCCCTCCCCCTCTGACCCAATCGCACCATCTCTTGTTATCTCCACCACCGACAACGACTGAAACCTTCACACTGAGCTAACTTCTTCTCCCACCCCCACTCAGTGTTAACGAGTCTGTTCAGGCGGATCCAAGCACACAAATAGCCTCACCTCTGACGACGTCGGTTGTCTTCGGCAGTTGATGGCTTCGCCGTCTCCATCAATGGAAAGAAGGTACCCGTTGTATTATCACCCTTCACTTGATTTACAAATATCCCCCTTTTTCTTCGTCATAGGACTGCAATTTTCTTTGGAGGACATCCCCCAATTTTGTGTGTTTCGCTAAATTACCGCATTGTTGCTGTTTGGCACAGGGTTGCCGGGGATTAAGATACCACTGGGGGCGTGCACGTCGCCGATGAACCAGAAATGTCTGACGGAGCAGAGCACGGAGTTGGATCGTTTGAGGGCGAAGGCTCTGCACGGATGGAGTCGGACAAGTACGACTTTCAGGAAGATGAAACAGAACACGACCGTCATGCAGAGGCCGATGTCGACAATGGGGATGCGGTTGAATTGGAAGACAGTTTGGACGGCGCCGGAGGAATGTCTGACAATTATGCGGAAGACGAGTTTTACGTTGTTGATTCCGTGGAGTCGATAGGTTGGATTGATTTTTTGAACTTGAGCGAGGAGGATGTTTTCCGGTTTAATTTCGCAGACGTTGACATTGCATTTGAGTTCTACCAGCAATATGCAAAGCACCATGGCTTCGGGGGGAGACGTTCCAGAAGCGAAAAACGCGGCGAAGTAAGGATACGGCAGGAGTTCGTGTGCCACCGACAAGAGTACCGATCCCCGAAGTTCTACTCGATGCCTAACCGGCAAAAGAGGCCGAGGGCCGAGACACGTTGTGGATGCCCTGCAAGGATGCTACTCCGCATGGATGATGAATCAGGACGTTGGCTCGTTGCGTACTTTTCAGACATGCATAACCACCACGTTCTTGAGTTGCGATTTTCTTCCATGCTTCCAAGCCATCGGAGGATGAGCGAAGCGGACATCGAGCAGATGAACGACATGCGCAAAGGGGGCATTGGCGTCTCCCGAATCCACGGTTTTATGGCAAGCCTAGCGGCGGGTATCATAATGTCCCGTACACAACAAGGGACATGCACAATGTAAATGCGAAGCAACGAAGGGAGGGTGGCCTAGATGCGGAATCGTGCCTAAGGTATCTCCGAGAGTGCAAGACAAATGATCCAGCACTGTACTACAAGGAAGTTGTTGACGGTGAGGGCGTGTTGCAACATTTGTTTTGGTGTGACGGCACCAGCCAAATTGATTACCAGGTGTTTGGAGACGTGGTTGCATTTGATGCAACGTATAAGAAAAACGTTTACCTTTCACCTCTTGTAGTATTCTCCGGTGTGAATCACCACAACCAAACGGTTGTCTTTGCCGCCGCAATAGTGGCAGACGAGAAAGAAGAGACCTATGTCTGGCTGCTTCAACAGTTGCAAACTTCAATGAAAGGGAAGGCTCCCGTGTCCATAATAACCGACGGTGACATGCAAATGAAGTCTGCGATCGAGCAAGTTTTTCTGGAGGCTCACCATCGACTTTGCGCTTGGCATCTACTCCGAAACGCCACGAGCAACATCGGAAAGCCCAAATTCACCAGGATGTTTAGGGATTGCATGCTTGGTGACTACGAGGTCCGAACATTCGAGAGAAAGTGGTTTGAGATGGTTGAGAAATTTGGCGTCGCCGATAAAAGATGGGTACAGGACATGTACGAGAGAAGGCACAGTTGGGCCACAGCACACATACGGGGAAAGTTTTTTGCCGGATTTCGAACAACGTCAAGGTGCGAGGGCTTGCACGCTGTGATATCACGGTATGTTAAGTCTCGATACAGCTACACTGAGTTTTTACGTCATTTCCAGCGATGCTTGATGTTCGTGCGTGCAAAGGAGGTGGAGGCTGATTTCGAGTGTGCAAAGGGTGACCCTGTTATGACTACCAACCTGAAACAGCTGGAGCGGAGTGCAGCCGAGAACTACACTCATGCAATATTCTATTTGTTTGTTCCCATTCTTGACAAGGCCTGTGCAATGAGGGTGGTTGACTCTGAAGACAACGGTTCCTATTTTATCCACACCGTCTCGCGATACGGCACTCCGGGGAAGGATTGGCGTGTTGTTGCAACGTCTGATATGAGGCAGGTCCGATGCACGTGCATGAGAATGGAATATTTCGGGGTCCCCTGCGAACATATAATTGCGGTTCTTGTTCTTAACAATGTTCATGAGATCCCGAGGTCTTTGATATTGCCGAGATGGACCAAGGATAGGGGTGGCAAACGGGCCTTAATCCGCCGGGCCGGCCCGCGTAACCCGCCAAAAAGGCGGGCTGGGCTGAAAATTTGGGACCGCCGAAAGACAAAAGCCCGCCTAACCCAAACCGTTTAAACCGTGGGCTTTGGCGGGGCGGGGCAGGCTTCCCCGGCGGGCTGAATTTATTTATTTATTTTTTTGCTGAACCCATTAGGCCATTACCCATGAACCCAGACCCACCCGACCCGACCCGACCCAATCCCCATTCCCCCCACCCAGCGAAACGGGCACGGCTGAAAGCCTGAAACCCTAAATTGAATCCCCATTCCCCACTTCCTAATCCCTAATTCCAGATTTGCAGCTGCCTCACTCTCACGTCTCACTTCTCTCAGTCACTCAGAACTCAGTCGTCTCGTCTCCAGTCTCCTCGACGACTCTTAGCCTCTCACTCGGTTCCTCAGTCTCAGTTCCTCAGTTCCTCATCGTCAGTTCCTCACTCGGTCATCCTCAGCTCCTCACCGTCACTCTCAGTCTCTCACTTCCATCGTCCATCGACCTGAGCTCGAACTTCAGAGTTCCATCCTCACCCCTGACGGTCGCTGAGTCGGAGTCAGTTCCTCACCGTCGATCTTCGGTCGTCGTCGCTGCTGCCTGCTGGTCTCGGTCCTGGCTCCTGGGTCTCGTGAGTCGTGACTTGTCCTCTGACTCTGCTGGTCTCATTCTCGGTCACGGCTGCTCCACGCTCTGGGTCTTGTGTTTTGGGCTGTTTTGTGCTCTGATCCTTCAAGGTCTCCACTCTCCACAACTCTAACCTTTGCTAATGCTATTACCTGAACACATATTTGTAACTAATTCTTTGTTTTCAAATTATTAACATAAGTTGATATATGATATACTTGATGATTGTAATTTATAGTGTGTGTTGGCGTTGCTAAGTGAAAGTGCATGGTGTTGTTATTTATTATGTACAGAAAAGGGTGTTTATGAGTGGTTTTGAGTTCAACTCCATCATGATATGATTATGATAGATGTATCAGATTTCAGATTCAGATGCTTTCTAAGACAGTGTTCGTTTCTACTTGTATGTATACTTGCATGTATGCCAGTGGTAATTAATATTAATAATTAAGTAGCTTGTCAAGTGTGAACTATTAGCAGTAAATTAAAAGTATACTTGATATGTAAATTATTTGGATATTTGCCATATATATGTTGTATAATTAAGTAGTGCTCGTTTGCTGTTTCACCTTTGATTTGATTTCGTTTAATTTGCATCATGTTCCTTTTCTTTCTTTTAGCTTTGCCTCTTCTATCTTACTATTTTCTCCTTTACTTTTAATCAACCATCAAAACTTAGAAGCAAATGCAACAGAGTGTATTACAAGATATTTGCCATAAATAGTTCATATATTGTGAAATAGAAAATTATTTGTCAAATTGTTGTCGCAATTACTTTGTATTACAAGATATTTAGTCTTAATAAGTTAGGATGTCCCTCATATATTGTATGAGACATGCATGGCTTTGTATAAAAAAAAATTAAAATATTTTAAGAGTGCAACTCTTGTTATTTGAAAGTTGATTATATATTCAACTGTATAAAGAGATGTTCTAATATAACTATTTTTAGGGGTATAATTAAAATTTATTAAACTTGTTATAATATTATTAGTAGGTATTTTTAATGATTGTTGGTTAAATACTTGAATTTTGAAATATGAATTCTGAAACTGTTGATCTTTAAACAGAATTTACTTTTATTTCAGAAAATATGAATTCTGAAACTGTGAGTAACCTTGTTACTACTGGAGTTGGTTCTGAGGCTGCTCCAGTTGAGATTGATGAACCTAGTTCAAAAAGGCTGAGACAAGCAACCTCCAATGTTTGGAATTTTTTCAAAAAGCTCGGTCCAGATAAGGATGGAGTAGAACGTGCTGAGTGTAAAGGATGCAAGAAAGTGTTTAAAGTTGGAGGTAAGCGATATGGCACTTCTACTATAAAACGTCATCTTGATAGTTGTACTCAAATTAAGCATGAAGATATTGGTCAGACTATAGCAGAATTGCAACTTAAAATGGGTTCACTTAAGATTGATTCAGGAGTGGCTAGAGATATGTTTGCTGGGTATGTAGTTGCTGGGGATAAGCCTTTTAATATGGTTGATGATAGGAGATTTAGAAATTGGGTGAAATATATTAGTCCAACTTTGAAACTTCCTTCTAGGAATACGGTTAAGGCTGACATAGTGAAAGTCCACAAGAGAGAAGCTGCGAAACTTAAAAAAATTTTAGTTTCCATTCCAAATAGAATTTGCTTAACATCTGATCTTTGGACTTCAAGTACCAATGAGGGGTTTATATGTTTGACTGCACATTTTGTTGATGAGAACTGGAAATTACAGAGTAAAATTTTCAATTTTTGTCATATGCCTCCTCCTCACACAGGATATGAATTGTCTTCTAAAATCTTTACGCTTTTGACCGAGTGGAAAGTTGATAAAAAGATTTTTTCCATTACTTTGGATAATGCTTCTTCTAATGATACTTGTGTTGAACACTTGAAAAGTACTTTGGATGTGCATGGTTCATTGTTGTGTGGTGGTGAATTCTTTCATGTTCGTTGCTCTGCTCATATTTTAAATCTTATTGTCCAAGATGGAATGAAAATATGTGGTGATGCAGTGTGTAAGATTAGAGAGGGTATTAAGTTTCTGAGAAAATCTGAAAGTAGAATGGTTAAGTTTAAAGAATGTTTTGAAGATATTGAGGGACTTGAGTATACAACTGCATTATGTTTAGATGTTCCTACTAGGTGGAATTCACTTTATGCAATGCTTGCAAGTGCTATTCCTTATAAGAAAGCTTTTGAATTGTATAAAGTAAAAGAAGCTGGGTTTAGGGAGTATTGTCCTTCATCAGATGAGTGGAGAAGAACTGAAAAGATATGTGATTTCTTGTTACCATTTTACGAAACTACCAAGTTGATGTCTGGAACTTCTTACCCAACATCCAACTTGTATTTTTTACAAGTTTGGCAAATTCAGCTGATTTTAATGAATAGTTTGAAGAATGATGAAGTGCTTATAAGGAACATGGGAGAAAAAATGATGATTAAGTTCAAGAAATATTGGGAAGAATACAGTGTTGTTCTTGCATTTGGGGCAGTTCTTGATCTTAGATTTAAACTCAACACTTTGGTTCATTGCTATAATGAGATTGATCCTATTAGTGCTAAAGACAAAGTGGAGCATGTGAAGAGCAAGTTATACAAGCTTTTTGAGGTTTATGACCAAAATTCCTCTACAACTGTAGAGAGTTCTTCCCAACTTTCAAGTAATTTTTCTCAAGCAACATCTTCTGCAATTGGAACTCAGCTTATTAAAATTGTTGGTGTAAGTATTTTTATCTACTTGATTATATGTGTTTTTTATTTTTCATGCTTTTTGATTCATATATTGTTTGTAATGCAAAGGATTTGATGTCCCGTAATCAAGAAGCTGAAGTGAAAAGTGGAAAGAACCAACTGGATATTTATTTGAGTGAGGCAACATTATTTTGCAATGATGCAATCATTGATGTTTTGCAATGGTGGAAAGACAATCATCATCGTTTTCCAACACTATCACTAATGGCACGAGATTTGTTGAGCATTCCTATTACTACCGTGGCTTCAGAATCTGCATTTAGCATGGGTTCTCATGTTTTGAATAAGTATAGAAGTCGTTTGTTGTCAGATAATGTTGAAGCGGTGATTTGCACCAGAAATTGGATACGTGGATATGATGATTTTGGTATATTATATTTATGACATACATACTTGAGTGATTTTGAACATTATTATGTACTATTTTGCTAATATATTTATTTACTTTTTTCTAGAGGAAGATAAAGATCAGGAAGATATTGCAAAAGGAGAAGGCTATTCTTCAGGAGTTGGTTCCAATGATGTTATTGACTTATATGAAGATGAAGATGAAAATTAAGTGTATTAAATTAAGTTTAATTTGCTTTGAAGACTATTTATAATTATGTTTTTGGACTTTGGATTATATATTTATTTTGTCTATGGGACTATTTATAACTATGACTTGAGT
Source organism: Arachis hypogaea (assembly GCF_003086295.3). NCBI lineage: Eukaryota > Viridiplantae > Streptophyta > Magnoliopsida > Fabales > Fabaceae > Arachis > Arachis hypogaea. The sequence goes on from NC_092054.1 coordinate 30,999,532, forward strand.
ATTTTGGATAATTGGATTATGTTTATTTACTTTGAAGACTATTTATATACTTTGAAGACTATTTATATTTAATATTTGTATTTATATTGATTTAAATTGAAGATATTAGATATGTTCTTATAAAAAAAATTAATTAGGCGGGCTTAGCCCGATTTATATTGATTTAAATAAAAGATATTAGATATGTTCTTTAAAAAAAAAAAAAAAAAAACCAATTAGGCGGGCTTAGCCCGCCATTAGGCGGGGCGGGCTAGGATTTTGGGACCGCCAGAATAGGCGGGGCGGGGCGGGCCAGCCCGCCAGAGAGCGGGCTTCCGGCGGGGCGGGGCGGGGCGGGGCGGGGCGGGCTTCCCCGCCTGACACCCCTAACCAAGGATGCAAAACTTGTGGCGGTGCAGTTGATGGGCGTGATTTGGGATTCTGTGCAACTAACGCAACACTGGTGACTGATGGATTGGTACCGAAAAGTGTGCAAGATTGCATGTCATAGCACTGAAAAGTTCCAGTTTGCAAGAGACACTGCCATGCTGATGCTGAAGCACTTCGAGAACGAAGATACAGGGGACACCAGTTTTTCACCCGAGGGGCCACCTACTGAGGGTGGCAGGGGCCCGGCGCGGAATCCACCCAGGCGCAATACAAAGGGTAACGGTGCTCATGGTGAAAAGAAAATCCAGCGATGTCATTTGTGCCGGGAGGTCGGACACAATAGGACGACGTGTCCGGGCCGCCGCACAATGGAGTCATCCAGCGCAGTTGCAGATGACATGGATTCGATGGACACTGACATGGTGGGTTAGTCGCTTTATAGATGATCTAGTTAAGTTTTTTGCCCTGTTAAATGGTTCTAATCATTTGTTTTTCACATTGGTGTCAGCTATATGATAACCTATCCGGCGATCTGTATGCGACAGCCAAGATTCTTTCGTTCCAATGCTCCGATAGTGACACGCAGGCTGGGTTTGCTAACAGCGACTTCGCTGGGACCAACACGTCCGGGCCTGTCATGTCTCTCGCCGATTGAGCAAAGGGGGCTACAGTCGTCACAATGGTGTGTTGCGTCACGATGGTGTGTTGCAACGGTAGGTTGGTCGAATCCTTTCACACTCTCCGGTAGGCTGTAGCCGTACACAGAATATTGTCTGTATTTCATCTGGGTACAGAATCGTCTATATGTCGTCGACGTTAAAACAAGTTTTTGCTATGCTGGCTTTCGTTGGTATGTGGCTGTGCTCTAGATAGAACAGATTTTAATCGGGATTGAAGAAGTAGAGGTGTGAAGTTGTGTCATGCGAATAGCTGCAAATCCACTGTCAAACCTGATGTATTATTAATCGCTCTTTGTCGACCCTTTTGTTGAACCGGACATGTTAGTTAGGGGCATCTTTATAGCGATTCTATGTGTAGTTGATATTTTGTATGTATGGTAAGTGGATATTTTGTATGTAATGTTTATGTGGATATTTTGGTTGTAACGTTCAGTGGATATTCAGATGGACGTCTCCTAAAAAAACTCCCTTCGTCCGCCTCTTTGCAGCAGACATTCAGAACTAGTTACGTCTCGTACTACCTTGTGTGCTAGTTGGAAAATGCATGTGGTTCCATCGCGGTTTTGAAATTCTTTGTAAGGGAACATGGCTTCTGGATGTAATTTAAAACACACGTTTAAAACACCGGAAGTATTGAATAAAATGCACTAATTGAAGCACGGCAACAAATCTGAATCATTAAAAAACCACTACTAATTCTCATTTTTAGGGAATTAACAAATCAGTGTGAAGTTTCAAAATTCAAACATACAAAACGTAGGTGAAGTGAATCGAATTACATTCAAGCTTCACATCATAAAATTACATTCAAACTTCACAGGCACTAATTGACATACATTTGTAATATTGGGAGATCAGTCTATTTGCAATGCCATGCGCACATTAACAACAGAAACGATTATCGTGTTTATCATCTAAAGCATAAGTTAATGAGGGCAAGGTAGAATTTTATGCCTGGAAATATAATGTAGATTAAAGATACAGATATATGGACACGCAGGTTGCATCATTGTATTTGACAAACTGAGGCAAGAAAACACCAAGGACCGATCGAGTTACTTTGATTGGGTTGGGGGGCGGCGACTAGGGGGTTTAGGATACAGGATTTCTCAATATATATGCAGCCGGTAGTCCTGCGACACCAGCCGCTCGAAGACACATACATGGCCGTGTCTTAGTTGACATGTTGTTGCTAAGACACTCCAGCCCATTCCAAAACATCCGTTCGTCCTCCCGACATAGTGCGTATACTGAACGGTCCACACGCCCCTCTCATTGGTAATCGAAATTGGGCTATTCTCGTATACTCCCGGCAGAGGGGGGACATTTGGCTGGAAGCGAGGACATATTTTTTAGGGTGAGAGCAACGAAATAATTGAATAGAATAATAGCACCGGAAATAGTTGCCTTTAAAAATAACTGTCGAGAGACTTACTAGAAAACGGGTTGGCAGTCTGTGCACGATTGGACTAACAAAGAAGGGATTGGTCGATCTGAACCCATCGGCTATGTGCCTTGACTTGGGGGCCGTCGGGTAGTTTATACAAGTGGAGTCCGTCCCCGGCTCGGCATGGGCCAAGTAGTTGATTTCCATTGTATGACCGTTGAAGAACATGACATACATGGTGTTTTGAGCTTCGTGATAACGGAACAGCACCAGCCACTGATCCCTTAGGCCGTAGTGTTCCCGGACAGCGTCCAATCCTCCATGAAGCACGATCCTTCCATTAGGTTCCATATTCCAGCCCACGCGATGATGATGTCTTGTAGGCGTGGTTAGGGTCAGGGGTCGCGGTAGGGACCAGCCATAATCCCGCGAGAACCGTAGCGGGAGCATCTGTAGCGGATGGTGGAAAAAAAAAGGTTCACAATGTGTCAGACATGGATGGATTGATGATTGTAGGTAGTAAAGGAATTGAAATTGGCGTCTATACGAGTGTATCAGGGTCGTTCACCGGGATTATCGCGAAGAACTGGACTGTATAGTTGCCATGTGCGGGGATTGCTGGAAGACTTCCGTTACGCAAGTTTCTGGTACAACGAAAAAGGGCATTAAACAAACGCCTTAGCCGAGTGCATACAGAAAACCCGCTAGAGTAATCTTGTTACCTTCCATAGTTGATCTCGCAGTATCTTGCGTCATGGATGGCCACGTAGAAAAACTTTGGTTGGTGATACGAAAATAGCATTGTGTTTCCGATTCGAAGACGGTAGTGTTCGTAAAAGGCTCGCCACCCTCCGGTGAAGACGATTCGATGCAGATGCTCCTCCTCGACAACCCAGGAGATGCTCCACGACTGACCATTTGTGGTGCTTACCTCGACGGGGTTGCTCATGTTCTCCTGGACAGCGTTGGAGAAGGGCGCCGGCATTCTCTACACGAGTAAGAAATCGATATTGATGTGGGCTTGCATGTGGGGCCTGGGGATAGGGTAGTAGAAAAAAGACAACTGAAAACTTACAAACTGATTTTCTGTGTTGGGGATTATGAATCTGAAGAAGCGGAAATCAGCGAGCGTCGGCATTGTGATACCTCGCCTGTGATTTCTCTGATGGTTTCCGGTTCTTTACTGCCAGGAGTTTTTGAGTCTCCAACAATGGGTTCCCTTCTTTGAAAAGTTTGCTTTTTTATTTTTTTGGTAAATGAGAAACGTACGCGCGTTAAATAGGCGAAACATCTCCCGCTTTTTTTATTTTTTTAATAAATAACTATTAAACCTGATTAGACTGGGCATTAATGGGGCATTAACGTTGGTGCAATTACCAAGGGCAATAACCGGATTTCAAAAAAAGCGCTACCAACCGAATGAGTTCAAGATTTAAACATAGCCTTAATTAAATGTTATCATTGAATCATTCATTCCATTGCGTGGGTCAGTGAATAGTCACTTCGTATTGGCAGCCTTGCATTGGCGATGGATGGACGAATTGATATAGGCGATGGAAGCAAGTAAGTTGTTCATAATTACTTTATTTTTTTGGTATCTTAACGGTTTTTAAATTTTTTTCCTTGTAACATAACTTTTTTTTGTCATGCTGGAAAATAACTTTTTTTTTACTGGGTGTTGGGCCAGAGAAACTGACTCGACCCAAAACCCAGAAACCGAACTCGCATAGCGACCCAACCCCTAATGCCCGACCCTATTCGAAGCTACTTCCTCTTCATCCAAGGTAAAACTCCTCGCTCCGCCGATGTCAACTCCCCTCCAACCGAAGCTCGGAAGACTCGGAAAACTTGATGCATGGTGGCGATGACACAGCCGATCATCCTCAACGAAGATGCATGGTGGAAAATAACATGATATAACATAGAGGGGCCCAACATAAAGATGCAATAACAGTAATAGGATATATGGCCATGATATAATCACCCACGAAGACTGTCCGTCCATGAGGAGACCCAACAATGTCACATAACATAACCGGTATCAATGCATCCAACAACCAAAAAAATTGCAGTGGAAGAAAAAAAAACGTTGTATTCGGCCCTTCACACGTCTCTAGACACGGTTCCCCCGTCTTGGCCGCTTCCGCCGCCTTCGAAGCAATGGACCACTTTCCTCGTTGCATCTTCCCGTTAGCAGTGCAATTGCTATTTTGATCCTGATCTTCTCTTCATCCAGCTGCAATGGTCAATGCGACATTTATTAGAGACACACAGTGCAATTGCATTTACTTGTAGGCAAGCATTAACTTACAATTGGCAGCACCGCGTGTGTGAACCTCCGTCCCATTGTCATCCACTGTATGATCCAAATACCAGAGTCTGTACTGCTGCTATTCTTTGGCACTCCCGGTGCGGCCATGATGTCCAAAATGGCAAACTCGGGAGCACTCTTAGAGTGTGAGTTTTTATACCCGTCAGTTGCAACGATTCCATCCAGCGCAGTCAGCTGGCAAGATTCGCCAAGATAATAAAGCTTAGCGTATTGGATAGGACGCGGAATTAACCTATGTGCGTTGCTTACCATGCATTGTATAACACGTCTCCTCCTTGCCTTTGATTCTTTAGTTGCATTCGTGTCAAATTGGAAGACCTGCCTCTCCGACAGGTCAACCACAGCCAAGAACCAGTGCTTCTCACAATCTTCTTCCAGTACTGGCATATAGACCTGCGATTGATGGAAAAAAGCTGAATACGATAAGAGAGTCATAATTCAGTCCACCCAGGTTCAGAACTTGCGTATAATAATCTTATCGGTCGGTAGCTTACAAGGCGCAGGTCTTCCGTCGGGTGCATGTGGTCATTGCCGTATCGCTGTGCCAAGATTTCAGGGTGGACGCCCTCCATTACATCGACCTGGTTACTCAGGGAGTATTCAGAAGTTGAAACAAGTCACCGTGCATGTCAACGTACATGG